>NC_054700.1:38160636-38319386 GCF_016097555.1 Gigantopelta aegis | reverse complement strand
CCATCGTAAGTTATGACGTCACTATGGCGTTAGCTATAATGACGTCATCACTAAGATAGCTTCTAAAATCCATAGCCTAGTTATGGCTGAGATTACGCGATGATTTAATCTTCAACTTTCAACCCTGTGTCTCTGTCTCTGTATTTCTGCCTCTGTCTGTCTCTGCCAACTGGGCTATTTCTTGTTTCATCCAATGCACCACGACTAGTATATCAAAGGCCGTGACATGTGCTATCCTGTCTATGGGATGGTGCATAGAAAAGATCCCTTGTTACTAGCTGACTGTGTCAAAATGACCATATGTTTAACATCCAATAGCCGATGATTAATTAAAAAAAATCAATGTACTCTAGTGGTGTCGTTACACAAAACAAACTTTACTGTCTGTCTCTCTCAATCTTTTAACTTTCACTTTCTTTCTTCCTTGCGTATGTGACTCGTTAGTGTATAGGGCCTATGTTTATCTGGCTCTCTCCCACTGTCTTCTCTCTGTCTCCCGTTCTTTCAATCAATCTATCTGTATTGTTAGTATGTCTATATCTGTCTTTCTATATCTGACTCACTCTCTCTCTCTATCTCTCTCTCTCTCTCTCTCTCTCTCTCTCTCTCTCTCTCTCTCTCTCTCTCTCTCTCTCTCTCTCTCTCTCTCTCTCTCTCTCTCTCTCTCTCTCTAATATCAAATATTCTCCTCTGATGGGAATTTTCCTGCTTATCTCAAACGAAAGATGTAGACGCACTTCATCCAAATCTGACTATTGTCTCAATATAAATTTGTAATACTCCCCATAACCGGACCCTCTATAAACCGGACGTTTTTCATTGTCCCTTTTTAAATATTTGTAAATAACACCGAATCAGCATAACCTCTCTAAACCGGATACCTCTTAAAACTGGACTTCATACTAAGTATAGTAGGTATCCGGGTTAGAGAAGTTTAGAGAAGTATATTCTGAACCGTGTTAGGTTTGAATTCGAAACATGAATCTGCAGTGAGGATGTGATATCGACAAACTCTTAGTATCCTTGCCTAATTCATTGTAGAATTTGTGAAACAAATGGAAATTTTTTATATACAAATAAAACATTTTTTTTTAACAAAAACTTATTTGAACAAGATATTTTGTTCAATTAAAGATTGTCATATTTTTTTTACGTTCATCGGGGTATGAAAAACAAATCAACCGCAAACTGTGAATCGGCGAATGAATCGGAAAATTTAATTATATAATCATTAAAGAATAAATTGTTTCTTCACATAAAAATCAGGGTTTCTTTTATTCATTAGTCTCAAATGCTCTAAAATGAATTAGGCAATTATACTAAGAAGCTGACGGTATGTTACATATCAAGTTTTATTTCAACAAAGAAACGTAAATAATGTTTTAAATGTATCACGAAGCTTCATATTTGCAAAAGTCGAATACATTGTCATGATCTATGAACTTACCACTTTATATTGGGGGGGGGGGGGGGGGCAACCCATATTGAGGGGAGGCAACCTACACTGTGTGCGTGTGTGTGTGTGTGTGTGTGTGTGTGTGTGATTTTATAAAATTTAATTAAATTTTTTTTAAAGGTTTGATTGGGAGGGGGCCGGCATGACCCACATGTCACTCCCCCTCCCCCGGCTATGCCACTTGTACTTACACGAGTTCATGACAGTTAATACATTAACACTGAATATTTCATTACCTCTTCGCAGCTTCAGGTAGCGCAGTCTGTTCTGTGCTTTAGTGTAGTCCCCACAGTCCTCGAGGCGAGCTCGCTCAAACTGACTTATCGTCTTCTCAAGGACATCTATCTCATGTCCGGCAGTCGCAGTTCGCAGCTTCTCTCTTAGCCGTTTCTGAATTACATTCAAATTTACTCTTTATTTAAAAACTGTGTTGAGTTACAATTAGGTTAACAACTTCTTTATTAAAATGCTCTGAGTTATAGTCAATTAAATACTAATAATTTCTTTATCAAACATGTTTGAGTTAAAGTTAATTAAACAAGTTCTTTATTAACCGTTTTAACCGTGACAAGCAAATTAACACTTTTTCATTAACTGTGTTTGAGTTAAAGGGACATTTCTGAGTTTGCTGCAATTTTTAAGATGTTATCGACAAACAGAGACTTTTTATCGATTGTAATTACATATCAAATATATATTTCTGCATAACATATTCGTGGCTGTATATTAAACGTATTTCTGATCGTTCTAATATTTGTACTAGGTTAAATTTCATTTTATTTCCTAAACAATATTCTTTTTCGTACGTACGAGATTATTTGAAGACAAAATCCAGTTTGGGCTTCTTACAAATATTAAGACGACCAGAAACACATTTAATATACAGACACTGATATTCTAAACAAGAAAATATATTTAATATGTATGTTTATTTGTAGAAATATTTTATAGTCGGAAAAATCTTACAATGCAGAAAACTCAGGAATGTCCCTTTAAGGTCAATTAAACAAGTTTTTTATTAACCAATTCTGAGTTACAATCAAATTAACAACTTCTTAATTAACCGTTTCTGAGTTACAATCAAATGAATAACTTCTTTATTAACTGTTTGTTGGTTACAATGATATTAATGACTTCTTTATTAAACTTTTTGAGTTAAAGTCAATTAAACCAGTTCTTTAACTGTTTCTGGGTTACAATCAAATGAAAAATTCTTTATTAACCGTTTGTGAGTTAAAGTCTATTAAACGAATTCTTTATTAACTGTTTCTGGGTTACAATCAAATTAACAACTTCTTTATAAACTGTTTATGAGTTAAAGTCAATCAAACAAGTTCTGTGTCAACCGTTTCTTTGTTACAATCAATTTAACAACGTATTTAGTAACTGTTCCTGAGATATAACCAAATTAACAACTTCTCTATTAACTATTTCTGATTTACAATCAAATTAACAACTTCTTTATTAACTAGTTCTCATTTATAATCAAATTAACAACTTCTTAATTTACTATTTCTGATTTACAATCAAATTAACAACTTCTTTATTAACTATTTCTGATTTACAATCAAAGTAACAACTTCTTTATTAACTATTTCTGATTTACAATCAAAGTAACAACTTCTTTATTAACTATTTCTGATTTGCAATCAAAGTAACAACTTCTTTATTAACTATTTCTGATTTACAATCAAAGTAATAACTTCTCTATTAACTATTTCTGATTTACAATGAAAGTAACAACTTCTTTATTAACTATTTCTGATTTACATTCAAATTAACAACTTCTTTATTTACTATTTCTGATTTACAATCAAAGTAACAACTTCTTTATTAACTATTTCTGATTTACAATCAAATTAACAACTTCTTTATTTACTATTTCTGATTTACAATGAAAGTAACAACTTCTTTATTAACTAGTTCTGATTTACAATGAAAGTAACAACTTCTTTATTAACTAGTTCTGATTTACAATCAAATTAACAACTTCTTTATTAACGATTTCTGATTTACAATCAAAGTAACAACTTCTTTATTAACTAGTTCTGATTTACAATTGAATTAATAACTTCTTTATTAAATAGTTCTGAGTTACAATCCAATTAACAACTTCTTTACTAACTATTTCTGATTTACAATGAAAGTAACAACTTCTTTATTAACTATTTCTGATTTACAATCAAAGTAATAACTTCTTTATTAACTATTTCTAATTTACAATCAAATTAATAACTTCTTTATTAAATAGTTCTGAGTTACAATCAAATTAACAACTTCTTTATTAACTATTTCTGAGTTACAATTAAACAAACAGCTTCTTTATTAATTGTTTCTATCCCAACCAGTGACTAGTATATCAAAAACCGTGCTGTCGTGGCTGTAGGAAAATGTATTTATAAATGATCCATTATTACTGCTAATGGAAAACAATGGAAAAGTTGCCATACACGATTAAATGGCCCTTGGCCTGTGTAAAATCATGTTGTTGCCTTTTTCTTTTGTTTTGTGGGGTTTTATTTCTTATCGGGATTCGCGCCCTGGGGCCTAATTCACAAAGGTCTTTTAGGCTCTGCTAGACAACAAAGCATCCTCTGTGCAAATCTTTTTGCATTGCACTGCGATATCGCAAAGTTGCGAGAGTTTAGTGAATTAGGCCCCTGGTGTGCGTTTCCGAATAATTAGCTATTAATGTATATTAGATAGATAAACCGGGAAGAATGAAAGCTATTATCTATACGTTATTATACTGACAGGGCAAACAACACAATAATATAGTCCAGCATATACACAACATACCGAGTATTAGTAAATAAACTAATCAGCTCAAAGTTGATACCAGGGTACGAATGATCGTAGTTTCAATATGTATTAGCACCCCAACGTGTGTTTAGTAAGCGAACATTGTATTTAGTAAACTGGCCATAAATTTCTCGTTTTCTGTCAGCTGTGTCCGAAACCTTAGTGGTATAGGGACATGTTAAACGGGTACTCTCTCTGTCAGCTGGACTGCCATTACATTTGTATTGGCAAGTTAACAATTATTAATGTATTCATTAATATTCCAATAAACACTGTAACAACATGTATAATCACAGTCTAATGACTCTTCCATACTTTTAAACAAATTACGTTTCTTTGTTAATGCTTAAAAATGAACAAATCGCATTAAATATACATATGGTTACCGGGGTGTTTTTTACTGATGTTTTTACTAATTACAATTTGTCCAGCTTGTTTACATATTAATATTAATGAAGGTGTGTGTGTGTGTGTGTGTGTGTGTGTGTGTGTGTGTGTGTGTGCTCGCGCACATCCACAAAAAGACAAAACTAATACAAACAAACAAACAAAAACTAGAGGACTTCATAATATAATCAGCCTTTTTTCACAAATCATTTAAACTGTTTAAACCGGCCTCGGTGGCGTCGTGGTTAGGCCATCGGTCTACAGGCTGGTAGGTACTGGGTTCGGATCCCATCGAGGCATGGGATTTTTAATCCAGATACCGACTCCAAACCCTGGGTGAGTGCTCCGCAAGGCTCAATGGGTAGGTGTAAACCACTTGCACCGACCAGTGATCCATAACTGGTTCAACACAGGCCATGGTTTGTGCTATCCTGCCTGTGGGAAGCGCAAATAAAAGATCCCTTGCTGCTAATCGGAAAGAGTAGACCATGTAGTGGCGACAGCGGGTTTCCTCTCAAAATCTGTGTGGTCCTTAACCATATGTCTGACGCCATATAACCGTAAAACAAAATGTGTTGAGTGCGTCATTAAATAAAACATTTCTTTCTTTCTTTAAACTGTTTAAGGAATATAATTATTGAAATAAACATGGGCAACTATTAATTCAATACACTCCGAATTTTACGCTTCGGGTTATCTCCCTTACATCTTATAAAGACATTTGTAAATTATATAACCGGCTTCGGTGACGCAGTGGTTAAGCCATCGCACTGGTAGGTACAGGGTTCGTAGCCCGGTACCGGCTCCAACCTAGAGCGAGTTCTTAAGGGCTCAATGGGTAGGTGTAAGGCCACAACACCCTCTTCTCTCTCACTAACTACTAACCAACTAACAACTAACCCACTGTCCTGGACGGACAGCCCAGATAGCTGAGGTATGTGCCAAGGACAGCGTGCTTGAACCTTAGCGCTAAGATCGTCTTACGTTCATAACTACCTAAACGCGCTCACTGTGATCTTAGCGCTAAGCTCGCCTTACGTTCATAACTTAACTACCTTATGCACTCACGGTGATCTTCCCCTGCGCGTGCTGTAACCTCACCGTGGTGCAGGGGTGTAACATTTTCTTTGAGAATGGCCAATACAGCACAAAATTGAAGTTTTGAGTAAAATTCAGTATCCGTAAAATTCTGTGATATTTGTGTTTTTGCACAGTTCTTTACACTGTTCTTTACACTGTTTTTGTTTAAACCTTGAATTTTTATATTGATGTTGATCATCACTTTATTTATTTGCATTACCATAGTTTTGACACCCAATAGCCGATGTATTTTTCGTGTTGGGGTGTCGTTAAACATTCATTCATTCATTCATTCATTCATTCATTCACGGTGATCTTAGCGCTAACATCGCTTTACGTTCATAACAACCTTATGCACTCACGGTGATCTTAGCGCTAAGATCGCCTTATGTTCATGACAACCTTATGCACTCACGGTGATCTTAGCGCTAAGATCGCCTTATGTTCATGACAACCTTATGCACTCACGGTGATCTTAGCGCTAAGATCGCCTTATGTTCATGACTACCTTATGCGCTCACGGTGATCTTAGCGATAAGATCGCTTTATGTTCATGACTACCTTATGCGCTCACGGTGATCTTAGCGATAAGATCGCCTTATATTCATGACTGCCTTATGTTCATAACTGCCTTACGCACTCACGGTGATCTTAGCGCTAAGATCGCCTTATGTTCATAACTGCCTTATGCACTCACGGAAATCTTAGCGCTAAGATCGCCTTATGTTCATATTTGCCTTATGCACTCACGGTGATCTTAGCGCTAAGATCACCTTATGTTTATAACTACCTTATAGCGCTAAATCGCTTCGAGGAACAGGGTCCAGGGCCTGTCAGATCAGGTTATAGGGTTTAACATGCACATTCAGAATAAATTGTAGCGCACGCCTGTCATTATGCGCGGGTGTAAACTACGCCAGCGCCTCCGCCAGGACAGGAAAGGGGTTGGGGTGGGGAGTGGAACATGGGAACGCTCGCGCTGACAAGTTCAAGAGAGCACAAGCAGCCCGCCCAGGCTTTAGCGCCCTTTCTTATCAACTTGTGTTTGTTTCGCAAGGTGCCCGTTGTAGGCAGTCTCACCTTGTAACCTTTGTCATTGGCCTCCTTCTGCTCCGTGGTGTCGCTCGCCGTGTTGTTGCTCTGTGTCTCATACTTGGACCCCTTTCCACCCTGAAAGGAAAACACGTCGAAACATCATTTGTTGTTGTTGACGTTCTTATTGATGTTTTTGTTCATGTTGTTTTTTTATTGTTGTTGCTATTGTTGTTGTTATTATTATTGTTATTATTGTGTTTTTTTGTAATTATTGCTGTTTTTGTAATTATTGTTATTGTAGTTATTATTATTATTATTATTGTCATTATTGTCATTATTATTGTTGTTGCTATTAAAGTTGTTATTATTATTGCTATTATTGTTTTTGTTATTGTTGTTGGTATTATTATTGTAATTATTATTATTATTGTAATTATTACTTTCGTTATTATTGTTATTATTATTTTTTTTGTGGTTGTTGTTCCTATATAGTTATTATTTTCGTTGTTGTTATTGTTGTTGTTGTTGTTGCTGTTATTATTGTTGTTGTTGCTGTTGCTGTTGTGATTATTATTAATGTTGTTACTTTTGTTGTTGTTGTTGTTGTTGCTCTTATTGTTCTTGTGTTTTTTGTTACTAGTTTTGTTATTATTGTTCTTATTAGTATTAGTATTGCTATTATTGTTGTTATTTTTGTTGTTTTTGTTGTTATTATTACTGTTATTACTATTATTGTTGTTATTGTTATTGTTGCTGTTACTGTCTTGTTGTTATTGTTGTTTTTATAATTGTTATGTTATTACTGTTATTGATGTTATTATTATTGTTGTTGTTATTGTTGTTGATGTTGTTACAGTTATTGTTATTGTTGATGCTGTGTTTATTTTTGTTATTGTAGTTATTATTATTATTATTATTATTATTATTGTTATTGTTGTTATTTTTGTTGTTTTTATTCCTATATTGATATTATTTTCGTTGTGTTGTTATTATTGTTGTTATTTATGTTATTATTGTTGTTGTTGCTGTTGTTGTGATTATTATTGTTGTTATTTTTGTTGTTGCTGTTATTGTTTTTGTAATTTATGTTACTAGTTTTATTATTATTGTTATTATTAACAGCATTACCGTTGTTGTATTGCTGTTGCGATTGTTGATATATTATTATTATTATTATTATTATTGTCATTATTATTGTTGTAATTTGTTGTTATTATTATTATTATTATTATTGTTGTTGTTGTTGTAATTTTTTGTTATTATTATTATTATTGTTGTAATTTGTGTTGTTTTTATTGTTGTTATTATTATTGTTGATGTTGTTACTATTATTATTTTTGTAATTTTTGTTATTGTTGTTGTTATTATTATTATTATTATTATTATTATAGTGCATGTTGTAGTTTTAATATTGTTGTTATTATTGTTGATGTTGTTATTGTTGTTGCTATTATTGTTATTATTATTATTTCTGTTGTTATTGTTATTGTTGATGTTATTATTATTATTATTGTTGTTGATGTTATCATTATTATTGTTTGTTATTGTTGTTGTTATTATTGTTGATGTAGTTATTATTATTATTATTATTATTGTTGTTGTAGCAGTAGTATTGTTGTTGTTATTTTTGTTGCTGTTATTCTTTTTGTTGTTATTATTCTTTTTTGTTATCGTTATTATTATTGTTGTTTTTGCTGCTGCTGTTGTGTGATTGTTATTGTTTTTGTTATTGTTGCTGTTATGTTTTGTTATTATTGTTGTTGTTATATTTGTTATGTTATTACTGTTATTGATGTTATTATTGTTGTTGTTATTGTTGTTGGTGGTGGTGTTGTTATTGATATTGTTGATGCTGTTTTTATTGTTGTTATCGTTGTCATTATTTTTATCATTATTTTTGTTGTTACTAGTGATATTATTGTTGATTTTGTTGTGCTATTATCTTTGTTATTATTGTTCTTGTTATCGCTGTTGTTATTGTTAATATTGTTATTTATTATTGTTGTTGTTGTTGTTTGTATTATTGTTCTTATCATTGTTGTTGTTGTAGTAGTTATCATTATTTGTATTATTGTTATTATTATTGGTGTTTTTGTTGCTTTTATTATTTTTGTTGTTACTATTATTGATGTTCTTGTTGGACTAGGGTAGATATTTGTGAATCTTTAGCTGAGATTTATGCATACCAGCTTATGGCATCCTAAATGCCCACCTACGATTTTAAAATAAGAAAGATACAGGTATTTTCAGTCTCGAGGAAATTATAAAAAGGGTCATAATTATAAAGAGAACTTATTTAAAATATGTTTTGTTAAATGTTTGTGTTAATTTCATCATAATGTGTCCAAACTGCATGATTTTGGGTGCATTTTGGACAATGTTCTCACCCAAACAAACCACACACAAGCAGGAGTTGCCGGATATCACATATATATTTATGAAAACTTTGCTCATCAAACCTTACAAAAACCCTCATTTGAATAAAGGTTTAGTTATAAAATTTCCCACAAAATCAGCTTGTTTGAAAATTACCCACAATGATCGCGCCCAGTTTTGTCACAAGGAAAATCTGGTGTATGAATACCAAGCCTCATTACAGCTAAACAATTTGCTGGTAACAAACCAATTGTCATTTTAAAAAATAACTCCTTGGCTATCACTAACCTTAAGAATTTACTTCCTATTCCAAATAATTAGCCTTCAAACATGGATCAGTGCAAAACAAACAAGGGAACTCTTTGCACACCGGGTACACAAGGGAGCCAACTGTATACTGCTACCTTGGTAACACTATACCAAAAATCATCTAAGTCCGGTCTAGTCGGAAATCGCCCGAGCAGTTATATAATAGAACAGAATTACCAGTATTCATATCTCTTCGTAGAAACACTATGCTTGTCTTTATACAACTGTGTTTGTTTTGAAGAAAATAAAATATTTGTAAATGTACGTACCTACCTACCCATAGAAGACAGACTTACATACGAATTAATATTACATACAAAAAGACGTCCCCTCCCCCTATCTCATCACTTCGACAGCAGCCCTTGTTAATTATAAAGTGTGGCATCACAGAAATTTGGAAAGGGGTGTCTGGCATATTAGTAGGTACCACATTTTATTGTAATACTGATTGTTTTTACACTGTATATTGTCGGGCTATTCCACAAACATAAAGATGTAAGACTGTTAGTAGGTTTTGCTAAAACAGATTATGCCATTTTAGAAGGCGGCTACATATGACCCAGCGGGACACCCTTTGGAACAAGCGTTATAAAGTGTATCCCTAGATGACTCCAAATTCATTGGGGATTGGGAATTATTTTCGCGTGCCCCTATCCAAAACGGTTCAGGCACGTCCACCATGGATCCGCGTTCTGGCATCGTCAGCCCACGGTTCCATGGCGGCCAAATTCATTTGTGGCACTTTCAAACGGGCGGCTATATAAAAGCATGAATAATTTTTGTTGTGTGTGTGTGTGTGTGTGTGTGTGCGCGCGTGCGTGCGTGCGTGCGTGAGTGCGTGTGTGTGTGTGTGTATAACAACACACGTTTTATTGTACTATAAAGTAAAACAGTCAAAATATGATAATAGCCTGTTCTTAGATATATTTTACTTAAGTTGTATCAATATTTTACAGTAATATATAATTATTATGCGTTTTGTACAATAACAAATGTGTTGTTTAAACACAAACTATTTGTATTCAGGTTTTTATATACCGGCCTCGGTGGCGTCGTGGCAAGCCATCGGTCTACAGGCTGGTAGGTACTGGGTTCGGATCCCAGTCGAGGCATGGGATTTTTAATCCAGATACCGACTCCAAACCCTGAGTAAGTGCACCGCAAGGCTCATTGGGTAGGTGTAAACCACTTGCACCGACCAGTGATCCATAACTGGTTCAACAAAGGCCATGGTTTGTGCTATCCTGCCTGTGGGAAGCGCAAATAAAAGATCCCTTGCTGCCTATCGGAAGAGTAGCCCATGTAGTGGCGACAGCGGGTTTCCTCTCAAAATCTGTGTGGTCCTGAACCATATGTCTGACGCCATATAACCGTAAATAAAATGTGTTGAGTGCGTCGTTAAATAAAACACTTCTTTCTTCTTTCTTTCAGGTTTTTATATGACCGCCATTTTGAATTCAATATATGGCGACTATCATGGACACTTTTTGAAAGTGCCAACAATTGACTTGGAGTCCTCTAGGGATGTGAATGAATGAATGAATGTTTAACGACACCCCAGCACGAAAAATACATCGGCTATTGGGTGTCAAACTATGGTAATGGAAAAAACAAATGAACTACTGATCTAGGGATGTGATGCATTTTTTACCAATCTTAGCCCTAAGATTACCTTAAGTGCACAAGAACCTTAGGCACTTAATGTGAGCTAATATTGCTTCATGGAACGGGGCCCAGACCCCTTGTGTTTTGTTTTTTTCGAAGTATCTTAGCGCCAAGATCGCCATAAATACACAAGGTGGTTATTCGCTTAAGGTAGTCTTAGCGCTAAAATCGCTTCGTAAACCGGGGCCACATCCCAGTATAACAAAACATATAGTGAGAAGTTGTTAACCACAGGTCAGGTCAGGTCATAGGGCTTTACGTGCACATTCAGAACAAGCTGTTGTAGCGCACGCCTGTCCTGGACAGGAAAGGTGTGTGTGTGGGGGGGGGGGGGGGGGGGGGGAGGGACCGCCTGTACTGGCAGGTGTAAGGGAGCACCAGCAGCCCGACCAAGGTCGGTAGCAGGCGGGGGTGATGGTGCTATGGAATTTTGAATGGCGCAAAGTATTATACCAAAAAGAAAAAGTGCGCAAATTTGGTTGACGAAATTGGGCGTAATTTTGATCGGTCGGTCAAAAATAAAGTTCCAGAACTAGTATAGGTTTTGACATTAGTGAATCGAGAGTAGCTCGTTAATTAGACATCTATGATGCTGTGATGTCTCCGGCTTACTCCCATTTGGCCGAATTCCCAATTGGTCGAACTGCTAAAACAACAATAGATATGGTTCAATGATCTTACTGACATGGATGTTGTTACCTCAGTCATTATAATGAACTGTTCCAGATTATTTTGAAACCGATTATTATTGTATAGATGATATAGATATCGCTTAACGCATAAAGTATGCAAATATGACAAATATCGAAATAATCCATGTATTGAATGTAGTGAATGTCTGTAATTAATTAAAAAAGGTCTCCATCTATAAAAAAAAATTCACAAAAAGCAAAAAACATGAAGAGGCCATGTTCATTACATACACAGGTAATCAGGTAGTTGTTATGGTTCACTCCCATAAGACAGACGTCCCATAAGGCAGACATGCCATTTGATAGACAAAACTCTTTATTGGGTTATGTAATGTATCCTGTACACCCCTGACTGCGTTAATGGTATTGCTCCAATCTGCTCAGCAAGCTATGCTGCAGTGCAACAGCAGTCTTAATTAATGAGCTGATTTCATGCAAACAACCGCGAGAGCTTAATTGTAATTGTAAACTCAAGAACTGGGTCTTGCTGTTTTGTACAAAGAAGATCCAGCTGTACAGACATGGATTCGGAGGGCTGCTGGACTACCACTTTTGCCCATTGCACAAGTACATGATGCATGGTTAGAAGCCATGAATGACGGACCTGATGTTCCACAGGCGGAGGCATTTAATGATTATGTTGTTTTAACATGGGTAGACGATGACTCCAGATTCCCTTTGATTGTATGGAACCATCATCTGACCACTGGCCCAAGAACAAATAATAATCTGGAGGGATTTCATTCCAGAATGAATCGTTCAATCCAAGTTCATCATCCAAACATATACCGATTTGTAGAATTAATCAAAGGAATAGAGACCTCCGAACGTGCTAAATTGAGACAGATAAACTTTGGAGCTGCCCCACCACCAAGAAAGAGAGTGTATAAGCAGAATGAAAATAGAATCGTGAGATTGAAGGCGCAACTAACCCTTGAACAGAAAACGCCCATTCAGTTCTTGGATGCCGTTGGACATCTGTTAAAATTAGTATAAATTGTGGAACAGACAGAAAATTGAATCGTGAGACATGTTAAAATGTGAATCCCGGGTATATGTATGTGTATAAATAAATCTAATTTTATATAATTTTGTTATGTGTTTTGTATTTAATTGTATCCGACTATTCCATTATTTACTACATGTATTATTCAAGGTAAACGGCAGGTAATTAGTAATGGGTCTTGTGTTGTTTTAACGCGTCTGCGTTATGGGACGTCTGTCTTATGGGAGGACACCGTTGTTATATAACCGACAAGTACTTATTTTCCGACCAATTGGCATTTCGACCAATTGGGAATTCGACCAAATGGGACGACACCGGTGTCTCCCTAGGTTGCCCATAGGGCCCTTTTTAAGGGCTTAACCGCTTCTGGTCGTACGCACTCGAACAGACCACGTATTCCAACCCGGGGAGAGAACGGTGAAACGACAAAAGTAAAAGCATATACCTAGCCAAATTAGCTGGCACAAATTCAGCAATAAATTAACAATTACTCAAAACCACCCGCCTGTACATCTCTCGGACGGAAGAGCGACCTTAAGCACTCGACCAAACAAGCACTCCAACCCGGGGATCAACGGCGGGATGGTAACGAATGATTTAATAACCGCTAGATATGACAATGCTTGAATCGTGACATCTGTGACCCCCTTGGTGGAACATCCACCCTACGCACTCGAACAGACCACGTATTCCAACCTGGGGGGAGAACGGTGAAACGACAAAAGTAAAAGCATATACTCAACCAAATTAGCTGGCATAAATTTAGCAATATAAATTAACAATTACTCAAAACTACCCGTCTGTACATCCCTTGGATGGAAGAGCGACCTTAAGCACTCGACCAGGCATTCCAACCTGGGGATTAACGGCGGGACGGTAGCGAGTGATTAATAACCACTAGATATGCCAATGCCATCCAGACCTAACCACGATAACCATATTATTCTACTGTAAATATGTTCATGTTCTGAAGCTCATGATTGACAACTGGCATACACCACCCGCTAACGACACATTATTATTGTTGTTGTTGTTTTTTTTTGTTTTTTTATTATTATTATTATTATTATTATTATTTTTATTTTTATTTTATTTTTTATTTTTTTATTATTATTATTATTTTTTATTTTTATTTTTTTCTCGTTTTTTTTGTTCTTCTTTCTTTCTTTCTCACTAAGACAGGATCGAAGTCGCAGTAACCCAATTGGCTAATTAACCAGCCAATCAACATCGTTAGATAATCAACCAAGATAGGACCACTAATTATCGCCTATTTTTTTGCAGCACTCTCATTGGTCCAATCCAGCCAATCACGGATCAAGAACCCCACTACACCTGGCCTCAGACCACAATTAATTTCGCTATATGTTTCTATATAGCCTTAGTGGCTATAACATTTTTATTAATATCAGCAGGCCCGTGAAGTTTTGTATGTACCTTTGCCTGCATGGGGGACACATACCCTGAAAAGGACAACCCCTGTTGTCCAGCTCTTTCTCCCAGCATATTGGTTTAAACAGACACACCCTCTAAACCAGGCCGGAGTACACCCATTTTACACAAAAAGCACTACTTTTGCATGGGCCGGAATTACCACAAACAAGTCTTCAATGTCAACAAGTTACACATGTTTACAAACTACATGCTATCCCCTGTCACTTCAGTCAAACAGTTGCCACTTCATAGCTGTCTGCCATGAAATAATCACAGTCAAACAGCAGACTACTTGCGCGGTCAAACTTCCGGATTTTGGACAACCAAATGGGAAGATAACTGTAATCTGAGGCCACCTAACTGTAAATAAACTACACGAATTTGTCTTTGCACCCGCACCATGTTTTTTTTTTTTTTTGTTTTTTTTACTGATGCATTCCATCCTAGCTAACTAAGGTAAGTCAACTAGGGTTCCAGAAGCAAAGACATGCAGGAAAACCGATACCCAACTATCCAGATAGCCTGAAGACAAACCAAGTAAGCCTACTAAAATCCTATATTTAGGGGGCGGGAATCAAAATTCTTCAAACTAAGTACCTAGATCGGTGCATATATGTATACAATTGCTACTTGCCACCGTTAGTTTCGTTTTATTGCATTGGTAATAAAGTTAAGTATGCCAAGCACTAGGCTTTTAAACCAATACCTACACTATAAGGGTTTAACCCTTCAAATTAGATAGCTAGGCCAGTTTAACTCCCCCTCCGTCATTGTATTCAATGCTATACAAGGACGGAGGGGGATGGGTGGTCATGAATGACCGTTGAACTCACTAGAATAGGGACTTAAGACAATAGGTACAACCGTAACACAAAACTAGGATTCACACACAGACTACACGCTCACTGCATCAGTACACAGGGTGCATTGACTAATGATAACAATGCACCCGCCCCCATTTAAGGGTCCAGCACGTACTCTAATAAGGAACCGGACAAAAGAATACCGTTCCGAGTACACAACTGCAATGCACCCGGGGGAAGCTGAACAGAAGAATATCGGCCTCCCCCACCCAAACCCCCAATACTTGCTGCTGGTAATAACTTGGTACTTGGTGATGCCTTGACCAGAAGCGGTCAGGCCCTTTATAAGGGCCCTATGGGCAACCTAGGGAGACACCACAGCATCGTAAAGGTCTAAAATTAACGAGCTACTCTCGATTCACTAATATCAAAACCTATATTAGCTCGGCCATTTACCTTTCGACCGACCGTTCAATATTGCGCCCAAATTCCCTCAATCAAAATTGCGCACCCTTTTCTCTTTGGCATTTAACCGCTCCATTCAAATTCCATAGCAACACTACCACCCCCACCCGCCTGCTACCGATTTGATCGGGCTGCTGGTGCTCCCTTGCACCTGCCAGTGCAGGCGGTCCCTCCTCTCCCCTCCTCCCACCTTTCCTGTCATGGACGGAGGAGCCGGCCAAGGCCGGCTCTTGTGCCCACGACAGGCGTGCGCTACAACAGCTTGTTCTGAATGTGCACGTAAAACCCTATGACATGACATCTGGTCGTGGCATGACAACCCAGGGGAGACCCGTGCAATTGTGTAGATTAGGGGTGGGATAGGGTAGGCTGGTATTCTTTTGTGGAGCTTCCCCTGGGTGCAGTGCAATTGTGTACTCGGAGCTGTTAACCACGCCCACAGAACTTATTTATAGCACGTTTAGTATTGGTGATGCGGTCACGCTTGTAGAACATGGAAAGAAGTGAGGGTTGGTCGCTAAGAGTGTTTACAACAATAGCAACGCGCCTTGGTTAAATATTTATCCGTTTTATTGAGCCGCCGGTATGATCGTATAATTAAAACTGACACTGTTACAAAATGATTGTTTGCGTAAGACACTCCGCAATGTTTGGTGCTGTTCTCTTGTTAAAAACAGCCAACGTTTACCTTAACTACGACAACAAACAGAGCTTGCTGTTTATTTGGCATCTTAAGTCTACATCTATCCATGGGGATGAACATCTTTGGAAACACATTTTACATAATATTTATTAATTAATCTATAAGGAATTAACGGCTTTTAGAATCCCCAGAGAAAAGCTTCTTTTTTTGTGGATGATTTTATCCTAAACGGGGAGGGGTGTGTGGGGTGTGTGTGCGGGGGGTGCGCTTGATGCGCGGTCGGTTTGGGATCGATCCCCGTCGGTGGGCCCATTGCGCTATTTCTCGTTTATGCCAGTGCATCACGTGGTGTGTGCTATCCTGTCTATGGAATGGTGCATATGAAAGATCTCTTGCTCTTAATAACAAAAAATGTAGCGGGTTTCCTCTCTAAAACTATATGTCAAAATTACAAAATGTTTGACATCCAGTAGCCGATGACTAATAAATCAATGTGCTCTAGTGGTGTCGTTACTCAAAACAAACAAAAATCCTAAACAGTGATTCTAAATATGCGTTTCTATAAGCCGTAGTTTTTAGTGGTGAATTAGCTCAGTACAAGTTATTTCATTTCAATTCAGTTCAGTTGCGTTCAAGTCAGTTTAAATTTAATTTAATTTGCTTTTCACAGCAGTCGATAATTACTTCCAATTTTATTTTAAGCGTTGAATATGCACGTATTTATCTATGATAAACAAATTTACAGTACCTGTCACATCTATAACACAACTGCCTACATTTGTGAATTACCGTAATAATCTCCAAAATCATCTGCTACAATACAAACTGACGTATTAAATTAAAATTTGTCTTGTTTACAGACACCACTAGAACACATTGATTTATTGATCATCGGCTATTGGATGTGAAACATTTGGTAACACTCACATACAGTCTTAGACAGTAAGCCTGCCGCTACATTTGTCTTTTTCATGAATAGCAAAGGATCTTTTAAATTTACCATTCCAAAGACAGGATAGCACATACCACGGCCTTCAATACACCAGTCTTGATGCACTGGCTGGAACGAGATATAACCCAAATGGTCACTAACGGGAATTGATCCTAGATCGACCGCGCATCAGGCGAGCGCTTTACCTCTGGGCTAAGTCCCGCCCACTGACCTGTATTATACAATCACCTGTATTTAGAAGCATCTTAATCAAACTTACTTACTTACTTAGCTGCATAACACAGGTGTAACAACTGGTGAATGTTGTTAATAGCAAATGTCAAATAATGAAACATTTATACCCTGTCAGTAATTAGGTCATCAGATGTAATGCTACTAGAGTACGCAGCTTAAAGTTAAATGTTTGTTTTGTTTAACGACTCCACTAGAGCACATTGATTTATTAATCGTTGGCTGTTGGATGTCAAACATTTGGTACTTTTGACATTTAGTCTTAGAGAGGAAACCCGCTACATTTTTCCATTAGTAGTAAGGGATATTTGATAAAGTGCTTGCCTGATGTGCGGTCGGTCTGGGATCCATCCCAGTCAGTGGGCCCATTTCTGGTTCCATCCAGTACCCTATGACTGGTATATCAAAGGCCGTGGTATGTGCTATCCTGTCTGTGGTATGGTGCATATAAAAAGTCCCTTGCTACTAATGGGAAAATGTAGCGGGTTTCCTCTCTAAGACTCTAAGTCAGTATTACCAAATGTTTGACATCCAATAGCCGATAGCTCTAGTGATGCCATTAAACAAAACAAACGTCTTCTTCATATGCATACGGCAGAATTCGTGCGTTTTGCACGTAGTTGCATTTAAGGGCCTCCTAAGCATCTAACAACCTTCTAATGATTTTAATGTTTTCAAATAAGGAAAAGATAGGTTAAGTTTGTTTTGTTTAACAACACCATTAAAGCAACGTCATATGAACAACAATGTTTTACATGACAAAACAGAAAGAAATGTTTTATTTAACAACGCACTCAACACATTTTATTAACGGTTTATGGCGTCTGACATATGGTTAAGGACCACGCAGATATTGAGAGAGGAAACCCGCTGTCTCCACTTCATGGGCTACTCTCTTCCATTAGCAGCAAGGAATCTTTTATATGCACCATCCCACAGACAGGGTAGTACATACCACAGCCTTTGATATACCAGTCGTGGTGCACTGGCTGGAACGAGAATTAGCCCAATGGGCCCACCGACGGGGATAGATCCTAAACCGACCACTGGGCTACGTCCCGCCCCAGGAAGATTAGAAGTGACGAACATTTTTAATGTGTTAGCCCTTTATAATTGGTGTATAAAATGGTTGAAAACAATGTGAGAGCATATCGTCATCATAAGGATTTGAACCCATGTCACTACAGATCTAATTACGCTAAACATTCACACCAAGGTGTTAGGATCTGTAATAGAGGTAAGTAACATTTTATTACAGGCAGTTTAAAAAAAAATGATGAGTTAGAATGACTTGAGCTAACCAGTATACAATTTTTTCTTTTCCCCGCCAAATTGGATGCCATCTTGAATTTCATCATGATTGCATCATCACACGAATTTCGTTCATAGACAGCAGTAACGGGTAATTACTTTTATAAGGTTTTGCCAATGTTCATTATCATAGAAAGAATACAAGTGACAAGAAACTTAAATTTGTTATCCCTACCCCTTATCTCAGTGAGTCTTGGACAAGTGTTGCATAGATGTGGACAATGAGTCGGCTAAGGATTTTAGATCATTTCCGACTGTCCAACTTCTCAATTTGAACACGTTAAAGGATCGTACATACCTTGTTGTTGTTGTTGTTGTTGTTTGCTGCCCCTGTTTTACCTCCTGCCTTTTGACCGGAAGTCTTTGCGGGACTGCTGGCGCCCCCTTCCGAGGACGAGCCGCAACCCATGGACTCGGCTATTTACGTTATAACATTTGACCAGGTCAGTGAAGCAGAGTCAGGTAAACGTTCTTCTGTGTGGTTTCCTATTTCAACACAGGATGTAGATACGTGTTCTGTGAAATAGTAAATAAAGATGTTTATTAAACAGTGAAAATATATATGAAACGACTACTGAACAATTGCGAGTTACAAACTTTGCAGTCATGTATACCAGTAATAATTGCAACGGCTGGTCTAAGAGCGTCACAGAATGAAACTCGCTGCTGCCACATAACGTTTCCCAATGGTTCAAGATATTTTTAACAACTAATACGATGACAACCAGTTCTACTTGATGTTCAAATCAGTGTTTTCAGGAAAACAACAACAACAACAGTACCAAAAATGAAAATCAACAAAAACACACACATACACACACACACACACACACACACACAATCAAAACCAAAACCAAAACCAAAACCAACGCACACACACAAAGAAAAAAGCCACAAAAAACAACAACAAAAAACCCAGAAGAAAACTCCCCCTAAAAACAAAAACAAAAATAATAAGAAGAAGATGAAGAGTGTGTGGGGGTGTCAGAAACGGGTTTTAACGTTTTACCAATATCCGAAAAAAAAGTATTTTCAAAGTGTATGCTAGTACCTTCGCACCATATGTATGTCTCCCAAGAACAAACGCATTAACAAGAAAACGGAAAATGCGAAATACTAAACTACACTCAACACAGTCCTCGAAATACATAAGACAGAGCAGTACATACCACGAACTTTGCTATAGAAGTCGAGGATTACAGGTTTCTGATATATGCGTATGCTGTTTATCTCTCGGTTAACTGTACAGGGAACAATCTGGGCAACACTCATGTCGGGCGTGTATACTGTTTATTTGAATTTACTGTATTGATTACACGGTTGTAAAAAAAGAAATACAAAAATAAAATCCAATTAACTGGCTGGTTTCCATATCACCACCAGCATTACAAAGCTTTTATTTGTTAAAAAACATTTTCACAATACAACATGGCAACTCCGTGTAGTCTGAGAATGTTAATATTTACAAAGCATCAGACAGAGTGCAGTTTCCTTTTAGAACTCTTCAATTATTTTTTTTTTAAATCAGGGATGAGTTCAGCCAGACCGAGCAGAAAAAAACGTCCGCTAGACTGGTTTCTGCGATTCACGATAAACCAAATGTCTACGTCGGGAACCAATCAAATACTTCGCGAACGTTAGCGAAACGTTTGCTGGCTGAACTTTGTGGCAGGCACCAAGGTGTTTGTAAACGGAAACTCGATATTGCAGAGTCAAACCGGAAGTAAGGATGGCGGGACACAGAGTACGATCTGGCAGGAGAATGGCAGTTACGCCAAATATCGATTCCATACACACGACTTACTACAATATAATACCAATAAGCCATTCATTTTCATCATTGCTTAGTCCATATAGTTAGTGTGGCATTTTCCTAGTCCGGAAAAGATGTCAAAAGCGCATCTAGAAACCCAGTCCACCCTTAGCAACAGAGATCTTTGTCCTTAGCAGCAGCGTCTACCTCTAGCAACAGACGGGTTTTTGTTTTTTTTAAAACGTAACTGATAATTGGTTCACTGATAAAAGAGTTATGTATTCTAATGTAACAGTCAATATATATGAAAAAAGAGAGGGGGAAATATGGAGAGAGAGAGAGAGAGAGAGAGAGAGAGAGAGAGAGAGAGAGAGAGAGAGAGAGAGAGAGAGAGAGAGGAGAGAGAGAGAGAGGGAGAGAGAGAGAGAGGGAGAGAGAGAGAGAGAGAGAGAGAGGGAGAGAGAGAGAGAGAGAGAGAGAGAGAGAGAGAGAGAGAGAGAGATAGAGAGAGATGGAGGAGAGAGGAGAGAGAGAGAGGACCTGAGAGGGGAGAGAGAGAGAGAGAGTTAGAGAGAGAGAGAGAGAGAGAGAGAGAGAGAGATAGAGAGGAGGGAGAGAGAGAGAGAGAGGGAGAGAGAGAGAGGAGAGAGAGGGAGAGAGAGAGAGAGAGAGAGAGAGAGAGAGAGAGAGAGAGAGAGAGAGAGAGAGGGAGAGAGAGAGAGAGAGAGAGAGAGAGAGAGAGAGAGAGAGAGAGAGGGAGAGAGAGAGAGAGAGAGAGAGAGAGAGAGAGAGAGAGAGAGAGAGAGGGGGGGGCTCGAGAAACAAGGGGCTGAATTCCATATAACATTATCAGGTCAAGAAAGTCCTATATCACAGTGCTGTTATTCCTTTTTTAATATCAACTCCCTCCTGCTTCCGAATCCATAAGCGCAAAACGTTAAGTAGGTGGGGGGTTTTATCACCCCCTGCAAAAAATGCCTGGATCCGTACGTACGCAAGGGCCGTAGAGAGAGGACATAATATTATCGACAGAAAAACATGTATTTTGTTCGATACAGCTATAATTTATTAATGTTTATATAGAAAACATTGCTGGCTATAATGCAGTATTTCTGTTGGATGGTGTACATAATATCGTCACACATCAGATATGGACATGTATGAGCGCGAGAGGCAGATGCATCACATTCCAGCTATCTGAATCAATAATGTCATTGAGGGCTGATTTGGAAATAAAAGTATCGTAGCTCACATACTGAAACTTTTAGTTTATGACTAAAATGTCTAGATCTCTTTTAAATGCATATTCCCCACAGACAGGACAGCACTTTAAACAGTCTTAGATGTACGAGTTGTAGGGCACTGGCTTAAACGTCAAAGTTTGTTTTGTTTAACAACACCACTAGAGCACTGATTTATTAATCATCGGCTACTGAATGCCAAATATTTGGTAATTTTGATACATATTTTTTCATTAGTAGCAAGGGATCTTTTATATGCACCATCCCACAGATAGGATAGCACATACCACGGCATTTGATATACCAGTCGTGGTGCACTGGCTGGAACGAGAAATAGTCCAGTTGGCCCACCGACGAGGATCGATCCCAAACCGGCCGCGCATCAACGTGCACTTTATCACTGGGCTATATCCGGCCTCCGTGAATGTAAGAGAGGCATGTCTAGACCGACGGCAGGTTTATCAAAGGTCGTGGTATGTACTGTTCTCTGTGAGAATGTGTCAAAACAAAATCACTGTTGGATACAGATACGTGTCGCTATATAGTTTAAAACGTGCCGAGGTGTCGTTCAGCTACTAGTCCTTCCCTTTCGGTTTGTTCGATCCAAGTTTTTATTTTAAACCTCCCCCCCCCCCCCCCACACACACACACATATTGTTTGCTGCCACCCGAGCGACTCACAAAGATCGTCTAATGTCACAGTTTATTTCCGTCATGACAGACATAACTAGATTGCGTTCTGCCCCCCCCCCCCCCTTTGTTTGACACAATAAATAATCATCATAGAGCAACTGACTACAAACCATTGTGTTACATGAACCTCTATAGTTGTTAACCTATTAAATATAGAATATATCCCGTCACGTACACTTCTTATAATGCATGCCCATGCTATTTCCGCTATAATACGTAAACCTGAAGACTATGTAAATATAGTTTCTTCGTGTAATAAAATTATCAACTGTGAATCGTGCGCCATTTGATGCGTATCCTATACTTTAAATACGGTTATTATACGCATGGAAGTGTTTTGTGTATTATACGCATAGAAGTGTTTTGTGTATTATACGCATGGAAGTGTGTTGTGTATTATACGCATGGAAGTGTTTTGTGTATTATACGCATGGAAGTGTTTTGTGGAATATAAATGTAAGAAAGGCCGCGCGTCGAGATATTATTACTGAGTAAGTAAAGCGCTCGAACGAGCTGCGCAGGGTCATGGGATCAAACCACGCACTTAAACCTCTAGAGGTTTTCCCGTTCCATCCAGTATTCAAAATTATTATTTTTTATTTTTTATTATTTTGTTTTGTTCTTTTTGTATCTATCGTATCGAAAGCCAGACATAACTTTTTATGATCATATGGTAACAATTCGATAACATTTCACAATTCTACAATTTTAACACCAACACAAAATATACTCAAATAGTGTGTGTGTGTGTGGGGGGGGGGGGGGGGGGGGGGGGGGGGGGTAGTTCTGCAAGGTTTGTTTTGTTTAACGACATCAATGGAGCACATTGATTAATTTATCATCGACTATTTGGTAATTGGTAATTCTGACTCGTAGTCATCAGAGGAAACCCGCTACATTTTTCCTAATGCAGCAAGGGATCTTTTATATGCACTTTCTCACAGACAGGAAAGCACATACCACGGCCTTTGACCAGTTGTGGTGCACTGGTTGGAACGGGAAAAAAATCCAATTAGTTGAATGGATCCACCGAGGTGGTTCGATCCTTCGATGCAAGCACCTCAAGCGATCACTCAACCGACTGAGCTAAATCCCGCCCCTTCTGCAAAGAGCACGAACCTTGTTCAGTGCATATTGTAAAAGTCGTTATAAATGTGTGCCATTTGCGCGCAAAAACTAACTGTGCTCCTAGTCGTGTTACGTCATATAAATTAACCGTTTCTCAGCCTTTCTTCATGCGGTTCTTACTAAAATGGAAAAGTGATGAAAACCAACGCTTCTTAAAGGGACATTCCTGAGTTTGCTACAATTTTTATGATGTTATCGACTAACAGAGACTTTTTAACGATTGTAATTACATATCAAATATATTCTCTGCATAAAATATTAGTGGTTGTGTATAAAACGTGTTTCTGATCGTTCTAATATTTGTACTAGGTTAAATTTTATTTTATTTTCTAAAATAAAATTATTGAAGACAAAATCCAGTTTGGGCTTCTTACATACATTAAGATGACCTGAAACACATTGCATATATAGACAATTATATTTTTAAATATATATATATATATATATATATATATATATATATATATATATATATATTATTTATATGTAAGTTTAATCGTAGAAATATTTTATTAATCAGAAACATCTTACAATGCAGCAAACTCAGGAATGTCCCTTTAAGGAATTATTTAAACTAGAAAATTATTTAGTAAAATTGCCATCAATGTTTGGCAAAGGAAAGTGTGTAAATTTAGAACCGGCAATGGCGAATTATTACCAACTGAAAAACACAAATGGTATATATTGAAAGACAACAAAATAGGTAACTTCTGTATTACAGAAGTTAGTGATGAGTTTCATTATATTTTTAATTGTCCATTTTTATATATGGAGAGAAGACTGCTTATACCTACTAGTTATTATATTGGGCTATACATAAAATGTGATCTATTATGTCAGGTGATTAAAAATAAAAACAAACACAAAAACAAAGCAAAACAAAATAAAAACACACAAAAAAACCCACAAGAAACGTCCCACATTTTGAAGTTGAATTGCGGGAAAAGTATGCAGAACCTTGATATTTAGTACAAAAGCAGTCTGTAATATTGTATATTAATGATGACATTTTCACTTTGATACATGATTTCGTTTAAATGGCGCAATGAAACATGCAACGTTATTTCTATTATTTTATTTTCTTATATATATATATATATATATATATATATATATTAATTATCCGGTATAAATCATATACAATATATTACCTGTATGTCAGTTTTCTTTCATATCTTTGGTGTTATATTTTCAAAACATCAATTGTCTGAGTTTTCACTCTGATACTATTTCAATTGTAAAGCGCCCTTCATTCTGTAAGTTACCTTTGTATGTGAACTTTGTTTCTGGTAGTTAATAACATACCCGTAAAATGTTCTTAGACACATAAATTACCTGAATGTCGATTCTCTTTGTACCCTTACAAAGTTGCAGCAGTTTCTTTTCCCCACGAGATTCCGCCTAATGGGATTATTACTACACAACATCCAAGTATTTTCTTTATATCAATACTTATACCACGAAGACCGGATCAACCTTTCAGTACTTACAGACGGAGCTTTATTTGTTTTAATCTACAAACGTTCTTTCAATTATTATTTTCACGCCTTGTACCAAGAAAGAAGGGCCTAAACATTTACAGGTTTCCATAGTAATAACAGTAAAAAAAACCTCTCTACTTCTGTGCTAGCTAACGGTTTGATTATCACGCCTCGGGCTCCGATCGATGGTTAAAATAACGATACTGACACGGCCAAGACAAAACACGCGACAATATCGCGGCAAAACGCTAACTTCCTCGTGTTACGGCAACACGTGGAGGCTTTCTTCATTTCCGACAGATTTCCATTAAAGACACACAGTCCTCTAAAGACGATGTAGGTGCGGATCTTAGAACCTTTGCAGGGAGGGGGTCTTCATTCAAGTAATAAAATGAAAATTGTATATTAATTAAATGAACTTTAAAATTAGTGTGGGGGTGGGGCTTTTGTTTTCGTCGTGATCAGGGATAAGTGGACCCCTTCTACCCCCCCCCCCCACCCACCCCCACCCCCCCCCCCCCCCCAATCTGCGTCTGCATTGCACAGTATTTCCGGTTGAAACTTCAAGTTGAGGGGTTTTCTTTGCTAAGAATAATAAGGAAGGAAATGTTTTATTTAACGACGCACTCAACACATTTTATTTACGGTTATATGGCGTCAGACATATGGTTAAGGACCACACAGATATAGAGAGGAAACCCGCTGTCGCCACTTCATGGGCTACTCTTTTCGACAAGCAGCAACGGATTTTTTATATGCACCATCTCACAGACAGGATAACACATACCACGGCCTTTGATATACCAGTCGTGGTGCACTGGCTGGAGCGAGAAATAGCCCAATGAGCCCACCGAATGGGATCGAAAGAATAATAATTTGTGTACATTCGTTCGTGTTCGAGCTTATCTTAAAATCTATAGAACCTTAAGGTTGTGTCTTGGTTAAATAGTGTGATGTGTGCCAGACTTTTCATGATACATGATTTTTTGTAGGTATCATTTGCAAGTACATCCAGTTGAACGACCAGGGAAGGGTGTACGACGATTCAGGACACATGAAATAATGATGAAAATTAGCATTTATAATGACCCAATTTTATCCTGGTAAGATTTGAAAATGTTGGGTTGTGAAGTAGGGGACGTATTGAAACACTCATAAATAAATGTCCTGTAACTAGGTGTCAAGAAATTACTATATCATCCATTAAACAGAAAAACCCCAATACAGTGTTGTAGAAGTACCTGTAACTAGGTGTCAAGAAATTACTATATCATCCATTAAACAGAAAAAACCCAATACAGTGTTGTAGAAGTACCTGTAACTAGGTGTCAAGAAATTACTATATCATCCATTAAACAGAAAAACCCCAATACAGTGTTGTAGAAGTACCTGTAACTAGGTGTCAAGAAATTACTATATCATCCATTAAACAGAAAAACCCCAATACAGTGTTGTAGAAGTACCTGTAACTAGGTGTCAAGAAATTACTATATCATCCATTAAACAGAAAAAACAATACAGTGTTGTAGAAGTACCTGTAACTAGGTGTCAAGAAATTACTATATCATCCATTAAACAGAAAAGACAATACAATGTTGTACAAGTACCTGTAACTAGGTGTCAAGAAATGATATCATCCATTAAACAGAAAAGACAATACAATGTTGTAGAAGTACCTGTAACTAGGTGTCAAGAAATTATATCATCCATTAAACAGAAAAGACAATACAATGTTGTAGAAGTACCTGTAACTAGGTGTCAAGAAATTATACCATCCATTAAACAGAAAAACCCCAATACAGTGTTGTAGAAGTACCTGTAACTAGGTGTCAAGAAATTACTATATCATCCATTAAACAGAAAACCCCAATACAGTGTTGTAGAAGTACCTGTAACTAGGTGTCAAGAAATTACTATATCATCCATTAAACAGAAAAAACAATACAGTGTTGTAGAAGTACCTGTAACTAGGTGTCAAGAAATTACTATATCATCCATTAAACAGAAAAGACAATACAGTGTTGTAGAAGTACCTGTAACTAGATGTCAAGAAATTACTGTATCATCCATTAAACAGAAAAGACAATACAGTGTTGTAGAAGTACCTGTAACTAGGTGTCAAGAAATTACTATATCATCCATTAAACAGAAAAGACAATACAATGTTGTACAAGTACCAAGTACCCTTAACTCTACCTTTAAGTCTCGATGGACGTACGCTGATTAATTATTTTGATACAAACATATTTTTAAATGTCCTGGAAGTTATATGAACTTGATTATAATACGAAAGCACATTTCTTCAACATTTAGGACACTTTTTGTCATTTAGTATTATTTTTGGACGCTCGTTCTACTCTCTTTCACTCCTGTGACTCTTTTGTTTTCACCATAGCATGAGATGGTCCTCCATTCGGAGTCCTACCTAGACTACAATAACATAGTTTAAAAAAAAAAGAATCAGGCACAATGCTAAATTTTCATCACTGCTCTCACCTCAATTATATCATTAATGGGTAACAAATAAAAGCGCTATATATAATTGTGTATGCTCTTTCCAAATCTGCATCGAATAATAATACTATCATAGTGGAAGATGTACAACTATATTCAAATGTACTTTATATTTTTTTAGCGTTCATAATTGTTATGGTGTCACTTGTCGTTTATGCAATAACTTAGACTGTAGTTACATAGGGGCTAGCAATCAGACCAATTAGTTTAAAACTAACTCACAGCAATCAAGACACTACGGATGTTTAATTGATGCCCCCAGCTGGTACCCGGTCTGCTAACAAAAGTGCCTGAACCCTCGTGGATAGGGGCACGTAAATATAGTTGCCCATTGCTAACAAACATACATATTAATTGTTATGTCAGCAGTTAGCGATTACAATTTCTCATGAGATAATGAGATGAATTCCCAAGGAACATTAAGACGTAATCATTTGAGCCGGATCCTATAACAACAGACCCAAGGACAGACCCATATAGAGACCTAGAGATAGTCCAAGAAGGTGAGATCCAAGGGGAGATGCTTGCGGTCTCAGTCGCAGTGTCAACTCTGTGGGTCACGTAAGAACTTAGACATATATATTGTATCTGTATCACCAATGTGTTAACTTATTAATCATGTTTAATGTTGGAAAGTAAAATACAAGAACCGACATCACCAGCTTGTGACTTCTGTTCCTTCAATATTCATTCTTAAGAAAATCTACGCTGTGTTAATGCCATCAGGTAATCGCATAAAACGTAAAATTTACTGGGCATAACATGGTTAAGCTACCGACTTTCTGAATGCCCCACCGAAATAACTAGATAGAGGAGAGACAAACAGACAGAAAAGGAGACACAACAAAGTATTTATTCTTCATTTGAAATGAAATGCAAAACTGAAGACATGAAAGAATGTGAAAATGAGGTCAGAAAGTCTGACAATGGTGGTACAAGTATTAATATACTGAGTATTCAATAAAATCTGTTCAGCAATGTCATACAGGGTGAAGAAGTATTCAATAGACTGCTAGTTAATAAAAAAAAAATGAACTTTAGAATATGCAACGTGTTATAATAATTAATATAAACCAGTGGAGCGGAACGTGACTGTTGCTATGACGACGACGAATTCCCCCGAATAATCGTTAATTGATCTCTTTTTATTTAATAGGTTATTGGAGAGATATCGCGAATCCTTTTCCTCGCACCGTCATTGATCGCGAATAGCCTACCCCATTCATACGACAACCCCCGGTACAAGTGATTCCTTCACAGAGGTCATGTCTCGCTCATTGAAAGCGGTGTAACGGTTGTTTGATCACCGTGTCGAGGAGATCCGCACACCTCGGTTGTCAAGTACACAACAGCGATACATTTACACATGATTCTGTTCTCTTTTTAACGTCATGTGATATTAGACTGGTTAAAGTTAACCTGACGGGTGTGTTAGGGGTGATAAACTGTCGATGTTTATACAAGTACATTGGGGTATAACGGTGTCTTTGTTACGTCGGTCAATACAAATTTAATTACTTACTGCGCGCTCTGTGCTCATATTTATTCAGATGTGTTGGAACTGCATGATTTTGAAAGTCACACGGGTCTGTTGGTTGTAAAATGCAAGTGAATCATGTTTATCTAAATATAATACGCAACTGCAAATAGGTTTTTTGTATTGATTTATTTGACATGATGCATTATCAAGGTCTATATATTATGGGAATATAATATTTATACAACACGAATTGCAACTCATCCAAGAATTATAAACCGAGATTTATGCGAGTGGGAGGGGGGGGGGGGGGGGGGGGGGACAGGGGGGGCATCCTACAAACAAAATAGAAAACAAATTAAGTAAAGTTTGTTTTGTTTAACAATATCATTGTTTAGAGCAGATTGATTTTATAAACCATCGTCTATTGGATGTCAAACATTTGGTAATTTTGATATAAAAATAGTCTTAGAGAGAGAAAGCCCGCTATAGTTTATCAAGGGTAGCATGGATCTTTTATATGCACCACCCCACAAACAGGATAGCACATACCACGGCCTTTGATGTACCAGTCGTGGTGCACTGGCTGGAACGGTAAACAGCCCAATGGGCCCACCGACGAACACAATAAGATGTATCGCTCTGAGCTTAACATATCTGCTTGTTGGGATAAATGTAAATTGATTAAACAGTTTGTTTAAAGTTTGTTTTGTTTAACGACACCACTGTAGCACATTGCTTAATTAATCATCGGCTATTGGATGTCAAACATTTGGTAATTCTGACTCTTAATCATCAGAGGAAACCCGCTACATTTTCCTAATGCAGCAAGGGATCTTTCATATGTACTTTCCCACAGACAGAAAAGCACATACCACGGCCTTTGTCCAGTTTTGGTGCACTGGCTGGGACGAGAAAAAACCCAATCAGTAGAAGGGATCCACTTCGGTGGTTCGATCCTGCGACGCAAGCACCTCAAGCGAACACTCAACCGACTGAGCTAAATTCCGCCCCTTAAATTGATTAAGTAGGATTAATTATTGGTAGTCTTATAAACGAAGGGTCTGATAATTATTCGTGGAAGCAGCCACGACCTTGTCTAAACATCCTTTAGACTTGTGTTTAGTTTTCTGCAGCGATACGGTTTGAATACGTTAATGTTTTGGTCGTTTAAATTATCTTCAGAGCAAGACTGCTCCAGTGTGGACTTTCAAAGTGTGAGATAAATAAAATAACTACAAGTCTTCAAAAGTTTACATGTTTGTGGAGCTTTTATTAACAAAATACAAAATCGGGTCCTAGTTGGACGGGATCCAGGTCAGTCTGCAGAGTGCTCGCCTGGGGTGCTTGAGTCGTAGGATCGAACCACCTCAGTGGACCCATTCTCTGATTGAGTTTTCCACCACCCCAGCTGGTATTTCAAAGGTAAAGGTATGTTCCTGTCTGTGGGAAAGTGCATATAGAATATTCCTTGCTACAAATGGAAACAATGTAGAGAGTTTCCTCTCTGACTATATTGAGCGGGATGTAGCCTAGTGGTAAAGCGTTCGCTTGATGCGCGGTCGGTCTAGGATCGATCCCCGTCGGTGGACCCATTGAGCTATTTCTCGTTCCAGCCAGTGCTCTACAACTGGTGTAACAAAGGCCGTGGTATGTACTATCCTGTCTGTGGGATGGTGCATATAAAGATCCCTTGCTGCTAATCGAAAAGAGTAGCCCATGAAGTGGCGACAGCGGGTTTCCTCTCTCAATATCTATGTGGTCCTTAACCATATGCCTGACGCCAAATAACCGTAAATAAAATGTATTGAGTGCGTCGTTAAACAAAACATTTCTTTCTTTCTTTTTCTCTAAGACTATATGTCAGAATTATCAAATGTTTGACAATATTAATAAATCAATGCTATCTAGTGGTGTCGTTAACCTAAACACACTTTAACTTTGAGTTTCCAAGTGCAGTTGTGTGTGTCTAGATGCCGAAGACAATTTTTGCTAAGAACGAATATGTTCATATACTTACGTTTTGTGACAGCCAATAGCCGATGTGTATTTTTGTGCTGGGGTGTCGTTCATTCATCGCTAAGAACAGCTCATTTCAAGATCGGATCAACAATAGGAGAGCAAAGGGTAAGACGCAAACTCCATTTGTTCGTAATCGGCAAGCGAATACGTATGCGTTGTCCGTAATGCGTAATCCGTATTAATCACTTTCTGTGCCAATGGGTTGAGTAGATTCCATTTAGCGTTGTCCATACGCGAGTGCGTATTCGACCACTACTATTGTGGTTAACGTATACATATAAGGAAGGAAATGTTTTATTTAACGACGCTCTCAACACCATTTTATTTACGGTTATATGGCGTCGGACATATGGTTATGGACCACACATATATTAAGACAGGAAACCCGCTGTCGCCACTTCATGGGCTACTCTTTTCGATTAGCAGAAAGGGATCTTTTATATGTACCATCCCACAGACAGGATAGTACATACCACGGCCTTTATTACACCAGATGTGGAGCACTGGCTGGAACGAGAAATAGCTCAATGGGTCCATCAACGGGAATCAATCCTAGATCGATCGTGCATCAAGCGAACGCTTTAACACTGGGCTACGTCTCGCCCCCTATACATATACGGATACGGATTTTAGACAAATGGAATATGCACCTAAACATATACAAAATATTTTCTAGTAAGACAAAAAGGCATTTCTAATTTAAAGGGACATGTTTTGTTGTATTTGTTTTAGATGGGGGGGGGGGGGGGCAACTGCCTCCAGCCAATTTTCCAAAAGGGCCCCTTGCCCTTACCCTTGCCCTAGGTTGAGACTCAATTCGAAATAAGCACGAAAATAAATATTGCAAAACTTAAGTGTTGTCAAATCTTTTCACTTTGCTGTTTAAACTGCCTTAGAATTATGTTCGATCTTTTCTCGTAACTACTGACCAAACTCCAGACTCCTGGATATAGCACGTATCAGCCGACTGGACACACTTCGCGTTACCAAGGACGACGGGTGAGAAGACAAACAGAATACTAGTAACAATGACATTAAGTAACCCGCGATAATACAATAACCCACGTCATGATTTATGGTGAAGTAGGACTTGTATATAAGTATACTTAACATTTTACTGAAAACCAGGTCAAGTAGTACTGTGTAGTGGAACATGCATATATACTTACTGACGATGATAGCTTTGAATGCTCTTGAGATTTTTTTTATATTTGGAACATAATGACTGTTTGGAGTGTTTCGAAGACATTTTATCAGTTTAAAGTGTGTTTTATTGTTACAACAACAAAATGGCGTGAAATTTAACTCCGTTGGTAGCGCCTCCGTCTGGGGTGCTTGGGACGTTGGGTCGAACCTCCCCGGTGGACTCATTGGGCTTTTCCCCACCCCTTGCTGTTAATGGACAAAATAAAGCTGGTTTCCTTTGAAGATTTGTGTCAGAATTAACAAATACATTGTAGTTTATGTCCAATAGTCGAGGACGAATTCATCAATGAGCTCTAATGTGATCGTTAAACAAAACAGAATAAAATGTTCACACTATGCACAACTTGCAGGGCTTTTTGCATTCAAAACAGCACATAACATGGTTTTTGACGCGCCAGCCGTGTTCCACTGGTTGGAAACGTTAAAAACAACGAAACAAACAAAAGAGAAATTTGTTTTGTTTAATGACACCACTATAGCACATTGATTTATTAATAATCGGCTATTGGATCTCAAACATTTGTTAATTCTGACATAGTGTTAGAGAGAAAATCCGCTACATTTATCCCATTCGTAGCAAGGGATCCTTTATATGCACTATCCCACAGGCAGGGTAGCACATACCACAGTCTTTGATATACTAGTCGTGGTGCACTGGATAAACGTAATGAATAAAACAGTATGTTTTCCATTGATCTTTTCGCTAATTCCATCATGTAATTAAATATTTAGAGACTGATCGGACGCTCCTGATAATTACCTGTAAAATAGACTTCTTGATTGAAAGCACGAAGTTAGAGCTGAGGCACTTAGATACCATTGACTGGAGAGATTCGTTACCTTATTCATGTTCACTCCGTAAATAGATTCGTGATTGAAAAAGGAAATGCAAATAAAAAGGCACGGCGGAAGCATATGTGTGTGTGCGTGCGTGCGTGCATGCGCGCGTGTGTGTGTGTGTGTGTGTGTGTGTGTGTGTGCGTGTGTGTCGGTGGCTAACACTTTTAATGCAGTTTTCAAGATGTATAATTTCTTTATACATGTGTATACGCTATAAAAACCAAATTCATGTTACATGTATCAAAATAATTACTTAATTTAATTTAAGGGGATATCCCACCCCACGAACACCCCTAGAATTCGCATAAACGCAATAAAGAAAAGAAATGTTTTTTATTTAACGACGCACTCAACAGATTTTATTTACGGTTATATGGCGTCAGACACATGGTTAAGGACCACATAGATTCTTGAGAGAAAATCCGCTGTCGCCACTACATGGACTACTCTTTCCGATTAGCAGCAAGGGATCTTTTATTTGCGCTCCCCACAGGTAGGATAGCACAAACCATGGCCTTTGTTGAACCAGTTATGGATCACTGGTCGGTGCAAGTGGTTTACACCTACCTATTGAGCCTTGCGGAGCACTCACTCAGGGTTTGGAGTCGGTATCTGGATAAAAAATCTTCCTTTGTTATTAATATTCATACATGCATTCATACATTTTGAAAACTTGATGTCCTGCAATGTACTCTAAAACTACAATTCATCATTCCAAATGCTGGTAAAAGCAAAACTTCTTAAATGCATTTTTACGATGCATAATTTTTGTATACATGTATGTATATGCTAAATATATAAATACCACATTTATGTACCAAATTATATTTATTCATATATAAATGGAATATTAAAGTGATATAAAGTGCTATGATATAAAGTGCTGGGGTTAATGAATAGATTGATATAAATTACAATATGATTTAATAACTTCTAATTTGTATAAATTCAAGATGGCGCCCAAGAATTCGCAATTCACGCAATATATGGAGTATTATTTCACATATTACGGTAATATATATATATATATATATATATATATATATATATGGATTCACTTCAGAATTTAAACTTGTTCAGGCCGGGTACTTCAGGGATCAGGATCAATATTGGGGCCTGTTTTATTCTTGGTATATATTAACGATATAGTCGAGAACATTACTTCCCTTTATACAGTTTTAGAATATCGTCAGTCTACTTATCATATAATTAATATGAATCTTCGTAAAATATCAGACTGGGCAGATAAATGGCAAATTGCGTTCTCTCCAGAGAAAATTGAATCAATTACTTTCTCTCGAAAACATCGGGCTTATCTCGAACCAGACCTCTTCTTAAAAGATGATAAGATTAAAAATGTTCAAAATTCAAAAAGCACTTGGGTCTTACGTTTCAGAGTAATGGACAATGGCATTGTTACATTGAACAACTATCTGAAAAAGGTTAGTCTCATGATAAATTGTCGTCGAAGTCTAAAATACCGTTTGAGTAGGAAAACACTTGAAATGCTATACAAAACATTAATTTTACCTATATTTGATTATTGTGATTACATATGAGACAACTGCCCTAAAGTTCAGGCAAATTTATTGGAACACCTTCATTTGGATGCCCTTCGAACTGTCTGTGGTGCAGTTAGGGGTACTAGTCATGACAAAATATACAACGAGACTGGATTTATGTCTCTGTCCCAACACCATGAATTCCATAAAATGTGTATTCTTCACAAAATGGTAAAAGGTCAACTCCCAACTATCTATCATCGTCGGTACCACCAAAAGTATCTAACAATTCAAATTACACTCTTCATAACGCTGGCGAATTCCAAACTGTATATAGCAAAATAGAATTCTATAAAAAGTTCTTTTTTACCATCTGGAATTCGTATCTGGAATAATCTCGGAACTGACACTACAAATAATGAATCGTTGTCTGCTTTTAAAAAAGAAATCCGTCCGATATTAAATTTACCAGATAAGCAATTTCTTGAATTTAGAACGCTTTCAAATCAAATAGTTCACTGTAGACTTCGCCTGGAATGTAGCGATCTAAATGATCATAGGTTCAAACGATATATCAGTGACAATCCGCCATGCAGCTGTGGTTATCCGTTTGAAAATACACTTCATTTTCTGTTTAACTGCACTTTGTATGATAATATTCGCCATACAAAGTTTTATTACAGACATCACAACAGTGTTATTTGGTAGAAATTACTATCTTCCGGAAATAAATTTAAGAATAGTGGAATCAATTCATGAATTTATAACTGCTTCAAACCGTTTTGATTTCAATTAATGCACTAAGTAATGCTTTATAATTATCGTCACCTGCATGCTGGTCTATAGCAGCTGGGTGTCCACACAACTACTTGCTTGTACTAGTATATTGAATTAAATGCATGAATTTTGGACAATGTACAATGTGGACATGAAACATATAGAAGGTCAAGTGCAACATTTGTTATAATTGTGTGTATGTAACAATACCCAAACATATCAATGTTTCCAAACATAATGTTTGTTATATAAGTATTAGGTAATAGTAATGGAGAATTATTAACCATGTATTATCTAAAATGTATGATTTAGATTTTATATTTTGTTTCCCACTCTTAACGGCATATATTGGGTTGTCACGTGACTATAGAAATAACCCATCTCAGTATGTATGTATGTATGTATTGATGTATTGATGTATTGATGTATGAATATCTATATATTGTATGTATGTCGAGGTTGACTGTTACATACATAGATATTAACGCACTGGCGCAGGGGATAATTAAATCCTTTCTGGCCTCACAAATTGTCCCATGTCGTTGCTGGGACTCGGACCTGTGTACGTACGTATGTATGTATGTATGTATATATGTATGTATGGATGTATGGATGTATGTATGTATGTATGTATGTATGGATGTATGGATGTATATATATATATATGTGTATATATATATATATATATATATATATATATATATATATATATGTATGTATGTATGTGTGTGTGTGTGTGTGTGTGTGTGTGTGTGTGTGTGTGTGTGTGTGTGTGTGTGTGTGTGTGTGTGTGTGTGTGTGTGTATGTAATAGGTCTTGAGGTAATTGAATCAATTATGAACATTTGACTAGTAATCATCCCGTTATATCTACGGGTTCATATTTGCTGCGCCATTAATACATTAATTACCTTGCCATGCTCATCCCAAACTAAAAAACAAAGTATAATACATTAGAATATATACTACTTAACTTTCGCTAGGGATAAACATTTTGTGCACATCTTAAATGTGTGCAACATGTGATCATTAAGATCACAATGTATGCAGTTTGGATGCTTCTTACATCACCATAGTAATCAGATCAGTAGGAACCGGGGTGGGGGTGGGGTTCCGGGGGGCACCCCCACCCCCTCCCACTTGTGAGCCTTTTTTTTATCACATTAATGTTTGCCATTGTAACCAAAATCTGATACCGAGTTTGTACCCGATCCGTCAGTGCCCCCACTCCCAAAGTCGTTCTTACGGACCTGGTAATGCATGACCACGATTAGACATGTCATTCATCGAACACAGTGAATGCAGTTGCTTTACTTGACAGGCCCGCAGCCAATGGGGAGTCGGGGGATCGGTCGACTACCACTCCTTACTGCTTTCTGACCACATTTTTTTGGAAAGAAATTACATTAGCATAAATAAAAAATTCGCCTTGAGCAGGGGAGGGGGGTTCAACACCCCCCCCCCCCCCCTGCGCACGCGCCTGTATTCCTATATAAATTATGTCGTATAGGTTCCTTCCTAGATACAAAAATATTCTGGTATGACATTCAGTTAATACAGTTCTATTGAAATACGCGCAAAAGTGATAAGAAACTTATTAGCTTAACCTTTAATATACCGACCAGTCATTGCCTATTTATTTTATTTATTTAAAAAAACACAAAAAAAACCCCCGCTATTGAGCAACTTATTAAATCTTATTGTTTGCTATCAAGGACAAATTATTTCAACTTGAACACATTGCACAAATACTCTTTGATCTGTTCGCAACTCTAAATCTGTTAAGCACTAATCGATCACGATAATACAGATGACTGACTGCTTATGTTCGTCAGTTATTATTTTATGATCAATGTAGATCTTTTTCCTGTTCTAGCCGGAAATAAATGACTCTGTTCTGCTCTGACACCTCACCCGGAAGTATGGTTATATCCGTCCAGTTATGTTGAACATCATGATACATTCACTGACGAATACATACAAGTAGCAAGAACTAATACCGCAAAAAGAAAAAAAAACGAAATATTTGTTTAATGGCAACTCAGGACTATTTGGTGACTAATATGGCCATTTCGACGAGATGTCATTTCTCCCATCCCTAACCATGCAAGACAGACCCATTCCATGACGTCAGCCCATGCGGAATAAATCTGTCGTGCATGGGCTACGACGTCATGGAATTTCACATGGGGAGTATTACGGCGTTGGTAATATATGACGTCTTAAGAATTGAACGTTGTATCTTTGACATTCATGCGATGATAAACACCAAAACCGTTTTACACACTGTATGAATGGCGTAGCGCGTTATTCTTATAATTCCAAATGCATTAATATTGCCATTATACAAAAGTATATTAAAAAACCCAATCGAACTCTATTCCACAATGATTTACAACTGTATCAATACACAAATAAGGGAATTCCCTTAGAAAGTTCCATTCGTTTTTTTCCGTCAAATCTCCGATTCATTATATTGATTTACATAAGGTTTTATAAATTTTAATTATCTGAATCAAGTGTGGATAAAACGTTATAAAATTTAAAATAACAGAACATCAACTGATAACGCAAAAAACATTTCGATGAATTTTGAACTAATTAACATGGAGGGAGAGCGTCAAATTATTTAGAAGATTTATCTACTACCTATATTAAAATTGCAGTTGTCAAAAGTTGAATTAGTGAAAATGAATGTGAAGACTGACTTGGAAGGGATAAAGTGGTTTCAGTGTTACTGTGTGTGTGGATTTCAGAGGAAGTTTGTGATTGTGTGATATTATTCTCGGAAAGGACAGGTCGCGGAATTGTACACGAAGGCGTATGTGTTTTCGTGCGTGTAAGTTGTCGGTTTGGTGTTTTTGTCAAATATGACAGGGCTGCGCTCAGGTCACTCTTGATTTGTTGAGCATTCTCTGCTATAACTTATAATAGAAGCTTCGTTTAAAGCCTGAATTGACACCGTCACTCACAGTGCAGACACACTTGGGATAAAAATAGAAACGATGGAATCCTCGGGGATTCCCTTGGTTACCGAAAAAGTGCAGTTTTCACATTCATGGAAGAATGAACGTTTGGTTTTAGATCACGTGATAGCATTTTAACCAATCAAGACGCCTATTACAAAACAGTAATTATAAAATGGGATTATATATCAATGCAAGTTGGTTAGTTTTATATCGATATTTTGTTATTAAAACCTTCATTATAAAAGCTGTCTTGTTAATTTGTAGTGTTATATATTTAACACATGAAACAGACGCAGCAAATATGATAGTGTAGTTTATTTATGATAAAACGGTCAAATAAAGAAGTAATTTTTTCAGCCATGTTTGTTTGTTCGTGTAAAATAATGGTTTATTTATCGAATGTATGGGAGAAAAAGACTCCATCATATGCGGTCATGTGGGATAGAAATAGTACACCCTCGGTGGTAGAAATTTCGACCCTAAGACTCGACAAGCCTCGTCCCGGATCGAAATTTTTACCACCTCGGCTGTACTTTTTGTAGCCCGAGTACTCTGACTGTAAGAGAGCTAGAAGGACATTTGGACATAAATACGTAATGAGAGCGTATTTATGTCCAAATGTCCGTCTAGTTCTCTTACAGTCAGAGTACTCGGGCTATACTTTTTGTAACACACATGACCACATATGATGGAGTCTATTAGTACCAGTAGTATTGGTAGTAGGCTTAATATGCTAACCCCGTTATGTTTTTTAAAAGGTTCAAGTACGGTGTCACTTGAACACATCTCAGGTATCGGGGCTGATAGGGCGTGAGAAAAATAGAATACTACATTCGTGTCCGTTTGATACCATCTATCTTACAACGCGTTGTTTAAAAACGTTTTTAAACAACTCGTTGTAAGATAAATGGTATCCAACGGAAACTCATGTATTATTCTCTATGTCACAGAGAAAAGAGAGAGGGAGGCACGCACAGAGAGACAGAGCGAGACGGGGAGAGATATAGTGCGAGAGGGAGAGAGAGAGAGACAGAATGAGAGGCGGGGAGAGAGAAGGAAATAGAGACGGAGAGCGAGAGACAGAGTGGGGGAGAGAGACAGAATGAGAGGCGGGGAGAGAGAAGGAAATAGAGACAGAGGGGAGAGAGAAGGAAGAGAGAGAGAGAGAGAGACAGAGAGCGAGAGACAGAGTGAGAGAGAGAGAGAGAGAGAGAGAGAGAGAGAGAGAGAGAGAGAGAGAGAGAGAGAGAGAGAGAGAGAGAGAGAGAGAGAGACAGACAGACAGACAGACAGACAGAATGAGAGACGGACGTGGACAAAAACGCTGCCTCCATACAGAATACGTATTCCGGAAAGCACAACAGAGCATACCATAGTCTTTGGCACACTGTCGTAGAGCCCTGGTGAGGAAGGGAATAATCCAGAGTCTGTTAACAGCGATCGATCCTGCGACCCGTCGCATCGGATCTTTATGACAACTTTTCTACTGAGCTTCATCCCATACGAAGACCTCTCTCGAAAACAAAACTGTTTCTACTCTATAATTATTTAATTATATTAAAACTACAAATCGCTTAGCAAAATGCTGTACACCAATGTCTACTCCATATAATACCTTTACAAATCGCAAAAGCTGTAAACAACAATACCTTTATAAATACTGTCTCGATTTGTCGAACCATCCGATGCAGATCTGGAAATAGGCGTTATAATATTATGGTATCCACAAATATACGGAATTCCTCGTTTTCTTTTTCTAATCCCGAAAATATCAATATTCCGAACCGCGCCGAAGCTGGTCGTGTTTTTATTTTTGCATTCCTACGGCGAGCCTTGCGTGGTCACGACCGCGTCCCTCGCAACGACAGTGATAAGAAAGAGCTTTTATCGAATACGCACTGTTTCTCTTTCATTCCCTGCCATGGCCTGTTGTTGCCGCCTGTTCAAATAGGTCGTTGAATTTATGGCTGTTTGTTGAAGTAACCATACAGAGATCCACCCTGTATGAACCATGTTAATAAACAGCCAACACGTGTCGAGGTGTTCTAATGTAGGGGGTTATCAAGCTGTACGTTCTTAAGTCGCTTTAAATACAACACCATTATAAATTACCACTACGGATGGTACACACGCACATGATCTATATGTCTTTCGTTTTGTTTAGTAGAGGATGTGTGTCTTTCAGCATGTTACAAGGTTTCAAGATTTATTAAACACATTACAATGTGTAACAAGAGGACAATTCAAATACCTAATTAACATACATGACAAGAACATACGTCAACATAGAAGTATCTATAGTTAACATACAACACATGATATGGAATCACAATAGCTAAATTGAGCGGAGAAACGTCAGTTCACAAGACTAGATCATCTTTTAATAAATATAGCTAGTTTGTTTTAATAATGGTGCATTACATACAGGACTGTAACTAGACTAACACAAATTATATAGGACTGATAACTAGACTAACACAAAGTATATAATATATAAATGCATATATACAATAATACTAAAACAGAGTATTTTTTTATTATGAATGTTTTGCTTTACCAGAATGATGTAAAAATTAATTTGAATATTAAATGAAGTAACAGAAGTCGCAAGTTGGTGATGTAGGTTCTTGTATTTTACTTTCCAACATTAAATATAATTAACAAGTCAACAACATGGTGATACAGATAAAATACATGTGTATATATTATATACATACATACAATGATAGCGTTGACACTGCGACTGAGACCTCAAGTGTACATAATCGAATTTCTACAGGGGTGTTGTTCCATCGTCCGATTTCAATTGAGAGGTAGTGATTCCATGTTCTAAATTTAAGTATGGTGATCTATAGTTTTTCTGGCATTATGGTGAGGTATGTTTCTAGTGTCGGGTTATCTTTAAAAAAATAAGTACATTTTTCCTCTAGACGAAGTTGCAATATTATTTTTATTATACTGGTAATGCTGTCTTAATATGATATGTTTAAAAAATTGGGGTGAGGGGGGTTGGGGGTTAAGAATCTTTGGGACATCCATATATTTGTCACATCTTGTCTATTAAATAATGGTTTAATATGCTGGATCCATCAATAGCTGTGCCCATTTAAGGATGAGTCATGTAACATGAATTCATGTAATGAAAAAGATAGTTTTGTTTGTTAGCCAGATTCAGTTCTAGTCCAGAAACTAATCATTCTTTGTTAGTTTTGTTTGTTAGCCAGATTCAGTTCTAGTCCAGAAACTAATCATTCTTTGTTGGATAATTAACTTCAGTGTTCTATGTCCTAGTTCTCCATATAACACGAATATTGGTGTGCCTTTTTTAACAGGGAGTAAGCGGCTGGGGAAATTTGTATGTATGTTTTCGATAACATCCGTGTTTTCGTAGCCCCATGTTTCGCATCCGTGTAAAATGATAGGTAATGCCATAGTGTCAAATAGTTTTAACTTCCATTCTATTGTTAGTTGTCGGTGTTTTAATGTGCAAGGCAGTTGTTTTCGTTTTTGATATGTCTGCAAATTGATAAATGAATGAATGAATGAATGAATGTATGAATGAATGAACGAACGTATGAACGAATGAATGAACGAATGAATGAATGAATGTATGAATAAACGAATGGACGAATGAACGTATGAATGAATGAATGATGAATGAATGAATGAATGAATGAATGAATGAAATAATGAACTCAATCATGGGGCTATATCGGCTGAGGCTTCGTCATCTGTTAGGGACTTCCAAACTAGATCGGTCAGTGGGTAGAGAGTTAAACTAATATTGACCCACCCGGACAGAAACCTAGGGTACTGAGGTCAGAGGTGATGGGTCGCAAGGCGCACTCTACAATAGACGACAACACAATGCACCAACAGCTATTAAGACTCCACATATGAATGAAAGAAAGAAAAAATGAATCAATGAAAGAAAGAAGTGTTTTATTTAACGAGGCACTCAACACTTTTTATATACGGTTATATGGTATGAGACATATGGTTAAGGACCACACAGATTTTGATAGGAAACCCGCTGTCGCCACTACATGGGCTACTCTTCCAATTAGCAGCAAGGGATCTTTTATTTGTGCTTTCCACAGGCAGGATAGCACAAACCATGGCCTTTGTTGAACCAGTTATGGGTCACTGGTCGGTGCAAGTGGTTTACACCTACCCATTGAGCCTTGCGGAGCACTCACTCAGGGTTTGGAGTCGGTATCTGGATTAAAAATCCCATGCCTCGACTGGGATCCGAACCCAGTACCTACCAGCCTGTATACCGATGGCCTAACCACGACGCCACCGAGGCCAGCATGAATCAATGAATGAACCAACGAACGAACGAACGCATAAATGAATGGACTAACGAACGAATGAATGGATGAATGAACGAATGGATGAATGAATGGACTAATGAATGAACTAATGAATGAATGAACGAACAAATAAACGAGCGAAGGAATGCATGAATGGGTGAACTAATGAACGAACAAACGGATGAATGTATAAATGAACGAACGAACGAATCCATTAATGAATGGACCAATGAATGAACGAACAAACGAATGAATGAAGGAAAGAACGAATTAATGGATGGATATATACTGTAATATATCGTCACTGACTGGGTTTTGTATATTTTATTTCTCCACACACATATGCATTTTAAGAGATTCTAAAATAGGCGTTGCTAAGTAACTAGTACCTGACATCAAGACCGCGTGCTCATTAATAATTCAACAAAAGGAATTAATCAAATGTTAATTGTCGATATCATGGGGTTCCTCATTAACAAATTACTGACACAGACATAGGTGTCTAACTCTTAATTATTTAACAAGCGAAATTAATCGATTAAAAAACAACCTGAATAAAAGCAAAAAAAATAAATATATATATATATATATATATATATATATATATATATATATATATATATATATATATAAAACAATTCAAAATATATCGAATGAGTGGATGCCGTTATTAATTAATTGTTAATATTTAATGAGATTCCGACACGATACATATATCGTCTATCGGGTTGTTAAGCAAAACAAATACAACAAAACAAATCTAAAAGTATGAAGTAAACACTAACAAACAACCGCGGAAGACAATTTAGTACAATCGAAATATTATAAAAACGAAAACATAAACATTTTGTGAATGTTTTATTGTGACGCGCCTCTCAGGAAAATCAATGTTATTAGAGAGCGTTAGCGAGCTCCTTCAAAGGCGCCAGAATGTTAATTTGGATTTCAACTGGGGCAGTGCCCACCTCCCCCATTCCGACCTCTTCCATTCTCGCGTCCATGGGCTGATTTTATTAAGACGAGCGTCAGAAAAACACATCTACAAAATTGTTGTTGTTGTTGTTGTTATAATTACCAGTATTTTTATTTATTTTTTTAATTATTATTATTATTATTATTATTATTTTTTTTTTTTTATTAATATTGATTGTGGTGTGTGTGCCGAGGCGTTGCATCTTCTCTCAGTTAGGATCGAACCACCTCAGTGGATCCATTCAACTGACTGTTTTTTCTCTCGTTCCAACCAGATCACCACAACTGGTCAAAGACCGTGGTATGTGCTTTTCCTGCATATAATAGATCCGTTGCAGCATTAGGAAAACTGTAGCGTGTTTTCTCTGATGACAACGTGTCAAAATTATCAAATGTTTACCAAATGTTTCACATCCAATGGCCGATGATTAATTAATCAATGTGCTCTAGTGGTGTCGTTAAACAAAACAAGCTAACTTCTCTCAGTTAAGGCAACGTCAAACGATACGAATGCTTCGTACAAGAATATCTACGAGGATAGCCGATTGTCATAAGACCACAATAATGCTAGGGTCAGGCTGGCAACTACCAGCAGAAAGTTGACCAACTCGACGGCTGCGTTGTAATTCCCTAACTCCCGACTTACGGCGGGTGCGCTCAGATTAACAACTAATGGGTTATACGACGAGAATCGAGTTGTAAGAGCGCTCAGACTAGCAACTGGACAGTCGTAGAAGTCGTGAGAGCAGAAAGTTGGACATATGGTTAAGGACCACACAGATATTGAGAAAGAAAACCGACTGTCGCCACTTCATAGACTACTCTTTTCGATTAACAGCAAGTTATCTTTTATATGCACCATCCCACATACAAGATAGTACATACCACGGCCTTTGTTACACCAGTTGTGGAGCACTGGCTGTAACGAGAAATAGCCCAATGGGCCCACCGACGAGGATCGATCCTTGAATTACGTCGAACTACACTGACAAAGACACTGCGCTGTTGGTAATACCATCCACCACGAGTCGTGAGTGCAGACAATTGGCCACCTTTCTGCTGGCAGTTGGTATTCTGAACCTAGCAAAAGATTTCATCTGTTGCTGTGCAATCGGAAATCGGCTGTTTTCGTATGTGGAATTTATATCGTGTGGCGGCGTCTTTAGTAAGGGCTGTTTTGGAGGGGGATATAGTTTTTATTATTTTATTTATTATTCAATTTATTTTATTATTATTATTTTGTTGTTGTTGTTGTTGTTGTTGCTTTTCGTTTCGTTTTTTGAAAGCACTGTTTTCTAGCACGGTTCTGTTGATTTCACAAGAAATAAATGGTATCTACGTGATAACTCACTGCATGTTGTCAATCACTCAGTCTTTTGTGAGCAACTGGTCTTGTCGTTCAGGTTAAGGAAAGAAAGAAATGTTTTATTTAACGACGCACTCAACACATTTTATTTACGGTTATATGGCGTCAGACATATGGTTAAGGACCACACAGATTTTGAGAGGAAACCCGCTGTCACCACTACATGGGCTACTCTTTCCGATTAGCAGCAAGGGATCTTTTATTTGCGCTTCCCAATGGCAGGATAGCACAAACCATGGCCTTTGTTGAACCAGTTATGGATCACTGGTCGGTGCAAGTGGTTTACATCTACCCATTGAGCCTTACGGAGCACTCACTCAGAGTCTGAAGTCGTTATCTGGATTAAAAATCCCATGACTCGACTGGGATCTGAACCCAGTACCTACCAGCCTGTAGACCGATGGCCTAACCACGACGCCACCGAGGCCGGTTTCAGGTTAAGGAAGGCAATGTTTTATTTAACAACACACTCAACACATTTTATTTACGGTTATATGGCGTCGGACATATGGTTAAGGACCACACAGATATTGAGAGAGGAAACCCGCTGTCGCGACTTCATGGACTACTCTTTTCGATTAGCAGCAAGGGATCTTTTATATGCACCATCACACAGACAGGGCAGTACATACCACGGCCTTTGTTACACCAGTTGTGGAGCACTGGCTGGAATGAGAAATAGCCCAATGGGCCCATCGTCCAGGTTACATTTGGTAGTTTATCACAATAAACCTCAAGGCGTAATGTTATGTTTACCTTGATGAACTAAGCATCTCTCTGATAAAACAACTGCAGTGTCATTCACTTGTTAGTAAAACAAAAAATAGGCTATCTAAGATTGAATTACAGAAAGAAAGAAGTGTTTATTTAACGACGCTTGAATTACACAGAACAGTTTACATGGATTTGGCCAGGCGTTCTGTGTGTCCGAACATGGCCCCTTCCAAAAGAAAGTGGCATTGGAAATTCCCAGTTTCTATGCTAGAGAAAGAAAGAAATGTTTTATTTAACGACGCACTCAACACATTTTATTTACGGTTATATGGCATCAGACATATGGTTAAGGACCACACAGATATTGAGGGAGAAAACCCGCTGTCGCCACTTCATGGGCTACTCTTTTCGATTAGCAATCTTTTATATGCACCATCCCACAGACAGGGTAGTACATACCACGATCTTTGATATACCAGTCGTGGTGCACTGGCTGGATATGCTAGAGAAATACCAATATATATATATTTAAACTATGATTATATGTCTGTTGTAATAGATTAATTTAACAGTGATGTACTGCATGATTCAGTGGCCTTAAACAAAATATCCCCATTATATCCCCATATATCCCCAAATATATCCCCATTATATCCCCATATATCCTCATATATCCTCAAATATTCCCAATCCCATCAGACATACGACCCTGGCACAAAATCCTGGATGTATCCTTATTAACAAAACAAAACAAAAACAAAAACAAAAACAAAAACAAAAACACAAAACAAAACAAAAAACCCCACAAACAATAATAAGAAAGAAAGAAAGAATGAAAAAGAAGTGTTTATTTAACGACGCTTGAATTACAGAGAAGTGTTTATATGCTAACTGTGTTATTCCCCTCATCCCCACAAAATAAATTAATCAATCAATCAATCAATCAATCAATCAGTCATATAAATAAAATAAATAAATACCACACAGACGTCGAATTTTGCGAGGAATCTGGAAGAATTCAATGAACCATAAAAGACTGAGTGAATATAACCAAGTCCAAGTTTTGTTCAGTTATTATTTTGGGGCTCAGCGATAAAGCGATCGCATGATGCGCGATCGATCTAGGATCGATCCCCGTCAGTGGGCCTTTGGGCTATTTCTCGTTCCAGTCAGTGCTCTACAACTGGTGAAACAAAGGCCGTGGTATGTACTATCCTGTCTGTGGGATGGTGCATATAAAAGATTCCTTGCTGCTAATCGAAACGATGTGAAGTGGCGACAGCGGGTTTTCACTTTCAATATCTGTGTGGTCCTTAACCATATACATGTATGTCTGACGCCATATAACTGTAAATAAGATGTGTTGAGTGTGTCGTTAAACTATTTCCTTCCTGCCATCTATAATTTATCTACATTCCTCCATTACGGTCAGCATGGGCGTATGGGGACTCTTTGATTTAGGGGGGCTGGAGGGGTTGATTTGCCCGAAATTTTACCCAGATAAAATTTGCCCGAATTTCCCCCACTGTTTTGCCCGAATTTGGGGGCCCAATTGCCCCCCTGCCCCCCCCCCCCCCCGATTCGTACGCCCATGACGGTCAGGGGCGGGACATAGCCCAGTGGTAAAGCGCTAGCTTGGTGCGCGGTCAGTTTAGGATCGATCCCCGTTGGTGCTTCGTTAAATAACACATTTCCTTCCTTCCACGACGGTCAAAACTATTTAAACATCGCTATTACTGGAAGAAAACCACACCAAAAAACAGTGCTATTAAGTGTGACCATTACAAATTCCTCCTCATATGTTACATCTTCATAAATCAAGGCTAATATTCGTGCCTCGTATTCAGCCTTGATACATGTAGTCAAGATTACTGATATCCAAGATTACTGATATCCATTACTAGCGCCCTCTATTGGAAGAAAATTTGTAACACCGATTATATCCCTTACACGATGACATCGCTGACCAATCACAGCATCGGTAACATGTGACAATCTTGAAAGCAATATCAAAAATTAACCGCCGAAACCTTTTTTTTAACATATCGTGACAAACACGACACGTTTCCACGGACGCTGACGCTGCCATCTTTGTTTACAATAACAAGGGAATCTATAAGGAGCGTTGCGATTCGTTGCAATCAGATCTCATCGCATCCAATGAAATTTAAGCATTTTGTGGCACGATTTCTTGACGACATGTATCAAGGCTGAATACGAGGAACGAATATTAGCCTTGATTTATGAAGATGCATATGTTAGTACTGGGGATAGTTTCTAAAAAAAAACCCGTATGCACGAAGGTTCGAAATAATAGCCGTAAATCTACAACAACGATTGAAAGTTTTATAATCAGTGTAATAGTAAACAGCAGGTAATAGTAACATCCATCAACAATGAGAAAGGTGTGGAGGGGGGTAAAGGTAGACGGGTAGAACGAGAGTACTAGGGACAAACAGAAACAGGAAGAGAAAAAGACATACAGACACAGATAGAGTGATATGGAGAGAGAGAGAGAGAGAGAGAGAGAGAGAGAGAGAGAGAGAGAGAGAGAGAGAGAGAGAGAGAGAGAGAGAGAGAGAGACGGAGACAGAGAGACAGAGAGACAGAGACGGAGGGGAGAGGGGGAAAATAAACATAAAGAAAGGGAGAAAGAAAGAGAGCGGATAGAGGGGAGGCGAGACGGAGGTACAGAAGCAAAAACATTGAGAGAATAGGAGAAAAACAAGAGAAGGTTCAGAGAAGATTGAGGGACGAGAGAGTGGAGACGAAATGTTGGATGGGAGCACAGGGCAAGTTATATTTGGTACAAACGCGACCTCACACTGACAGCTCATTAGACAAAGATTAGCAAGCGAAGTCTTACGACACCCACCTACATCACGGCTGTTAGCGATAGCGCAGGTGCCGAGATTGCAGTGAAGGGGAGATAAGAAAGATGCAAGATCGCAGTGTGATGGCAGTTTTCACCAATTTAACACATTAATGACACCAGTAAGACATTTCCTGACACCCTAAGTCTTCTATAATTAGCGGGTTTCTACTCTCTAACATCGTGTTATCAGAACCCACGTAGCTAGGTAACTTGGATCCAGTGCCGGATACAGGATTTCGAAGGAGGGGCGAATAATTATATATTGATACTATTTTATATGGGAGATAACAGGGACAGTGTTCGTGGGGAGTGGATGCAGTGTGGGCCCTAAATCTGCCACTAATATTGTTTACACCTGTTTCTGTTGTACAATATTCTGTACATATGTTTTATGGTACTACAACACGTATATAGATATGTTTTCTGGTAAACAGGAGAGGGACGTGGTAAAGCGCTCGCTTGATGCGCGGTCGGTCTAGTATCGATCCCCTTCAGTGGGCCCATTGGGCTATTTCTAGTTCCAGCCAGTGCTCCACGACTGGTAGATCATACGCCGTGGTATCCTGACTCTGGGATGGTGCATATAAAATATCTTTTGCTACTTATAGAAACAATAACGTTTGACCTCCAATAGCCGATGATTAATAAATCAGTGTGCTCTAGTGGTGTCGTTAAACAAAACAAACTTTAACCAATGGGCCCACCGACGGGGATCGATCCTATACTAGCCGCAAATCAGGCGACCGTTTAACGAGTTGGGCTACGTCCCGTACCGTTGCTATTAGATCGACCTCGCTTAATACTACCTGTACCAACTGCATGACGTATGTTGACGATACGTAACAGTCAAGCTACCATATCAGTAGTCTATTATATATATATATATATATCATATATCACACTAATGGGTCTGGTGAATCGTAGGATGAGGAATTCCAACTCTGCCACACAGACCACTCTTTATTTAAGAGACTTTAGTGTTGGCAACAAGGGATCTTTTATTTCTCGCTGGATGCATCATTAGTCCCGTTGCAGTTTATAAATTGCTGATAATTATTACCAAATTGTTACATTAGTTTGACAGCGGCACACTTTCTTAACTAAAGTTAATTGGGCTACCATTATTATTATTATTATTATTATTATTTTGCTTTTGTGGAAGATGGCTGAGCAGTAAACGCCGCGTGATGTCAAATGCCCTGCGAAACGGTGCAGTAGGTTCGAATCCTGCCAACTGACACTTTGTACTTTTAAATATTGAATATTATGTGCACTTTCCCCACAAACAGGATGGCACGCACCATGACCGTGGGGAATCAAGAAGGGAATGTTTGTTTAACGACACCTCAGAACATTTTAAATTAAATTCCCAGAGAGCGGGCAGTACATATCACGGCATTTGACATACCAGCCATTGGTGTAATGATTGGAACGGGGGAGAAAACCCTGGTCCACCAGCGACGATCTATTTTATGACCCATTGCTCGTCTCGGAACACTAGTTTTTCATCGGAAACAACTCATAAAACTCCATAGAAAGTCGACCCATCGTATTTCAGCTGGAAGCGATGTCACCTGGCTACCCTCTACGTCTCTGAAATGTGCGGGACACGAAACCAAACTCTCAGTTTGTATTCCTCACAGTATCAACAATCAGAGGCAAATCGTGTAGCTTACTAATTAGGTATCTCGTGGTGACCTTAGTACACTATATATTAAAAACACGTCCGTAGTTAATTATAACCAGCTATCACCAAAATGCTATCAAAAAGAACACAATTCTTCACAAAAACCTCTCAATAAATAGTCATATCACAAAGATATCAACAACACACACATTATCTCATTTCCCTGGTGCATTAATGGATTCAGCTAAAGTACACTGAAAGAAGAATTTTAATAGCTGAAATTTTGTTTTCGTATCCTACATTCCCCAGTTTCCATGTGCCAGACTACATATTGGTGGTCTCGCGTCATCAACGACAGACACTAGGAATATGATGCCAGAAGGAAGCATCTGTCTGTAGACTTCTCTAGACGTCTCCACTATGTTCTATATCGTGCAGATTTTGCTTTTGACAACAGTCTCTGTCACCACAGGTAAGCAACATGACATCTAAATGTATACCAGTCTGAGTGATAAAACCAGTTTCCACTATGTTCTATTATATCGTGCAGATTTCGCTTTTGACCACAGGTAAGCAACATGACGTCTAAAGGTATATCAATCTGAGCAACAAAAGCACTGACAATTTCTCTATAGTGGGGGCGGGTTTTAGGAAACTCTGATATTTATTCAATTTTTTGGTACTTGTTTGGAGGATGCAATCCACCTTCTTCTTCCTTCTAGGCTTTAAGCTATATAGTTGATCATGATTTAGTTTTGGAGTCTGGTTGTGTTGAAAAATACCGCTGTCTACATCAAGTCTTCTTTGGGGAAAGTTTGTCTGCCAGTTTTGTTCTGTTAGACTAGTGCTTTAACCTTGACCTTGCTTGGTTGTACAAGAGGCAAGACATGGACAGTCATCTGTGTCTACTAGCTCAAGGCAGTCCATATGGAACATCACATGGTAATGACCAGTCCGTACCTTGAATATTATCGTTTGCTGGTGTCTCTCCGTGTAGATTGGGTCCGTGATTGTAGAAGATCATCCACAGTTATTAATAATGATATTGTAGCATCATCAACACAACTACAATCACCAGTCGCAGTAGTAGTAGTAGTAATAATAATAATAATAATAATAATAATAATAATAATAATAATAGTAGTAGTAGTAGTAGTAGTTGTTGTTGTAATAGTAGTAGCAGTGGTAGTAGTAGTGGTGGTAGTAGTAGTGGTAGTAGTAGTGGTAGTAGTAGTGGTGGTAGTAGTAGTGGTAGTAGTAGTGGTAACAGTAGTGGTAATAGTAGTGGTAGTAGTAGTAATTTTTCGTGACTCGTATGACGGCCATTCTGCAGAACGCCACGGTTGTAGTCTCTACATGTCCGAGCCTGTCCTAGCAGCACTGGAAGATTGACCGCCCCACTCTAAGAATAAATAGGAAGCGGGGTCGGCCCCATCTACTCTTTTTCTAGACTTTACTTTGTTTTATTGTGATACCATCTCGTATTCTCCGGAGTCGGGCCCGTCCGCACCACTATACCAACCCATGAGGACTGGACTATACCCTAGTCTGATTCTCTCTCTCGTTCAGACGGATCCGGCTTCTCAAGATCTGTATTTCAGCACAGCACTACACCTTCAACGTCTGTTGACTGTCAATATAGGGGTTTTCTTGACGGGGTGCAACCCATCTCGTCCCTACAAGCTGTGCACCCTAACGGCCTTAACGAGGCCACTCACGTGGACATATAGATCAGATTTTAAAACTTTTAGACCTTCGTTCAAAAGTTTATGTCGAAATTACTTTCTGTTTTTTAATATTATTAAATAGTCCGATCCTCTCTTCTTTCTCTTATTTATGTTTGGACTGTCCTTCTAAAATGCTCCAAATTATATAACTATTCGACCGAGTAGTCAATTCTTTCTATTTCTGGCTCTTTTTTTTTAAATTCTATTAACTTTTTTACTAATTGCTATTTTCAAAATTCTGCCCATGTTCAACTCTACACACACACACACACACACACACACACACACACACACACACACCCCCATCCCGAGTCAGGCCACCGATGTTATCTAATTTCTTTTTGACCACCCGATCTAATCTAGCCAAAGGCCAACTATTTAATTTTTGGATGTAAATTTCAAAATTGTCCGCTAATTTTTTTCTGTCCCGGGACAAGCCCCTGCCCATCCAGAGACAGGCCCCGGGACGGACATTCTCGAAACTCTAGTGGTACATGAGCATGTAAAAATTATTCGCACTTAAATGTTCTGATTTGCATTAACAAACAAGCAGCACGATTCATAAACAACGCGTGGTATTGTGAGTGTCATTTAGCTTGCAGGAACTGGTTCAAATAATTATACAGATCAAAGTTAAATGTTGATTTTGAAAGAATACACGACGAATACCAACATTGATTTCCCGAAAGCGATAATTATTTTCTAGACGGGGGTGTATGAATTGAAAAAATCCTGTCATGCGGACATAGCCATGAATAAAAGGCTGACTTACGGAAGTTTTTTGGTGGCAACTTTACAAAGAAGTCATCTGATGATGACTGTAATGAGGGTAGGTCTACGGATCATGTAAGCACCGAACCTGATTCCAGTGCATGTTCGTCGCCAGTTAAAAAAGAAATGCCGAAGTTTCAATACAGAGTGGTTACGAAAATACTCGTGGTTACGGAAGTCCGAGTCGCATGGCGGTATGCGTTGTGAAATTTGTGATCGCACGAACGCGGTAAATCCTTTTACCACCGAGGAATTCTACTCTGATCCGACACCAGGAGTCTAAAGTACACACTGAATCAATTAAAATTCTTCAATTACGTTCTGGCCTTGACACTGCTAGACAAAATGTAAAAGATAAAATTGGAGATGAACAATCCAATAAAGTTGAGAACTATATAAAGCAGCTGAGAACCGTTTATTTTATGGCCAAAAGAGACATAGCTGCAGACGTTTTTACAGATTTAATGGACCTACAAATTCAAAATGGTGTTGAAATTGAAAGCTATTACAAACATCCACAGGTTATTATGGAATTTGAAAAATGCATTGATGATGTTATTGAAAAAGACCTGACAGAAAAATTAAACGCCAGTGACTACATTGGAATAATGCTAGACGAAACCTGTGACATAGCTGTTGAGAAAAACATTAGCAGTATATGTCCGTTATCTCGACATGGGTGAAGTGTGTGTGGCTTTTCTTGGTAATGAAAAAATAACCAGTGACACTGCAGCAGGCATAGAAGAGGCATTGGTGCACTTTATCAAACGCAAAAACATTTGTGATGACAAGTTAGGTAAAGTGTTTGGTTTAGGAACTGACGGTGCATCGGTCAGTACTGGCAGGTTAAATGGTTTAATTGCTAAGCTAAAGAAAAGGAACAAGCATCTAGTGCAAGTGCATTGTGTTGCACATAGGTTAAACCTAGCAGTATCACAAGCTGGTAAAGAGGTTAATTATTGTGAAAACGATCACAGTACGATTCATAGTTTATACACATATTACTCTGATTCTTCTGTTAGGTATGACAAACTTAGAGAGCTGCAAACCATTCTACATGGCAAATCAAAACAAATAACGGAGCCACCGTCTGTCCGATGGCTGTCTGTTGAAGCAGCAGAAAAAATTATAATGTCCAGTTATTGCCCCATAATACTATCTCTAGAAGGTGACAAAAACCCAAAAGCTATTGGGTTACATAAATGTATAGCCAACAGCCTTTTCCTATTACTTACAGCATTACTGATAAATATTCTAACAGTTATTGGTGTGCTAAGTCTGACTTTTCAGAAAGATTATGTACATTTGTCTCATATTAAACGTAGTGTTTGTTGTACAAAAGAGATCCTGAGTGCTATGAAACATGGTTCAGCGAAAGTGGATGAAGTCTTGACCATTCTAGGTGTAACAGTAGCTGGGCAAAAATCGAAGTACAAAGATATGGACATCACTGATAATGAATCCCTCAGACAGAGATTCTGCAAAATCAGGAACATGTACATTAACAAAATTATCAACAATTTGGACGATAGGTTTCCAACCGACATTCTAAACTTGCTTTTGTGTTTTAATGTTGTTTCCAACCCCTCCAGATACCCTGATGCGTCAAGTCTAGTGCATTATGGCACAGAGCAGCTGTCAACATTATGCAATTTTTATGCTGATCTTGTGAACAAGGACAGGGTTACTGCACATTTCCTGCTGTTCAAACATTTAGCAAAATCTTACAGGTCTCTCACATTTGAAAACTTCTTGAAGCTTTAATCAGCGATTTCCACGATCAGTATCCAGACTTCACACTTCTTGCCAAAACAGCATTGATCTTACCTGTGTCTTCTGTGCCTTGCGAGAGAGGATTTTTAGTCCAGAATTCAATAAAGGACAAAGTTCGAAACAGACTAAGCCCCGAAAGACTCAACAGGCTGATGTTTATTAAACTGGTGGGTCCCAGTATAGAACAGTTTAATTTTGTCAAAGCAGCAAAAGCATTTAGTGCTATGAAAGACCGAGTTCACTGATTCACAGGAAAAACATTATGCTATGAAGTTGAAAGACACAAGTTCGCCGATTTATAATAAAAGGTAGGAAAAACAACAACACAGCTTGTTAAATTTTGTTTTCTTTAATGAAACATATTATACACGTGAGTTGGTGTCTGCAGCTCTCTGTCGTTTGTGTGGTTTTGGGACCCTTTGTTTTCAGGTTGGGACCCCCAGAAAACAAAGAGGTGAGTCCAAGGGACCCCATATCAGAAACAAAACAAGGTAAATCCCTGAAATTGATGATAATGAAGATGATGGTAATGAAGATGATGGTAATGGTTATAATATTGTTGTGACAACAATGTTGATATTTCTGTTCTTTTCTTAAGGTGTATTACTGGAGTCTCCAGATGTAGCTGTACTATCACTTCTAACTAGATGTCCCTACGCATCGTGCATCAATGTTGACCAGTGCCAAACGGGTCTTCCTGCTTTCAGACAAAAGGTATGTCCAGAACAAAGTTCCGTGACGCCGTGTTTCTGCGACAAGATCTGTATATTATTTGGTGACTGTTGTTATGATTTCTTTCCCACGTGTCTGGCTTTCAAGCTGACAGACCAAGAGAAAATTGTGCACGAAAGAAAACGAATATATGAAATATATCAAGAATCCATAAACCTTCAAATGTTGATGAAGCACAGTGAATGCCTTCCATCAACTAAGAGTAGTCTGCTATCAGAATATTACGTTATGGTGTCGGAATGTTCGCGCAAGGAGTCCTGGGATTTTAACAAAGACCTGGTTGCGAAATGTCACAACCAGACTCTTAGTGATTTCGGACCAGTCCCTGTTTCACTTATTTCATTTCCATACCTGACTTTCAAGAACATATTCTGCGCTCTTTGTCATGGTCTTGAAAGGAAAGATGTTCAGTTCTGGAATGCATCTGCTGTTTGTCCGCAAACTATGGACGTCAGTTTTAAAAACAAATCAAACCTGAGGAGGTTGTCAGAAATGTGTTTTATTAACGCTAAACCTCACATCTCTGCAGCACCAAGACCATGCAATCCGTTTGTTGAAAGAGTTCCACCGTCTGGTTTATATCTGGAAGGTGACTTGTGTCCTTACTACCAATTTGTCATGACAGACAAAAACAATTCATTGTATAAGAATCCTCACTGTGCTAGAGTGAAGCCAGAACACGGTGATGTCAGCTACAGATCTCTGAGATGTGCCTGGAACATGACATCGACACATCACTTCAGCACAGAATTAACTAATCCTAAACATGGTACATGGATGGCAGCAATAAATAGTAATCATACTCCATCAAAGAACACTTTTTTGGGTCCAGGTTATGAGGTGGGTAGTCTGAATATCTTGTTCCAGTTCGGCGACAGAGGTGTGTTATTTGAGACTGACAGACATCACCACTACACCGTGGAACGGGTGGAGTACTGCTCTGTTGATCAGGTGTACGACTTCTACATAGATCGCTGTAAGGACCTGTCGTGTCCACATCACAGGAAACCGGTAAACGGATCATGCGTACTACGAGACCTACAGGTCACGGGACATGCGCACGACGTTAAACTAGAAAACAGTACTTCTTATTGGATTATAGTTAACATATTGTCAAAAGAAGAAATGGAATCCAGTGACAGTGAATTGAAAATGGAACTCTCTGTAGTGAAAGGTGTCAGGTATTGTTTTCAGGAAATTAAGAATGCGACTGTTTATAATGTAACAAGGTATAATTACACGGAATGTTTTCTTGGTGATTCAACAGACAGTTTTCTCGAAAAACTTTTCGAATCTCCAAATTACACCAGTCAGTTTTTGTTAAACATTCAAACTCTACCGCAAAATCTCGAAAACATATTTAATGCTATAGACTGTCTATATAATGTGTCAGCATATTCACGAGATCTATCCCCCATTCAACAGCTCGCCATTGTTAACACAAACCCTGAGACGTGTTCCCTTTGTAAAAACGGCTCAATCATGAGTCACACAAACATATCAGTAAGCAATAGTACATCTTATTTAGTGCATCACAGTATACACGAGATACATGAAAATGGGTTCTTTGGGGTCTTTCGAATTCAGGGAAACGCGACATGGCTTATTTACTGTGAGGACGGATTGACAGACGATATCATTCTGCATTGCTCTCACGGAAGCTTAAGCTATGATCCCAGTGAATATGTAATGACAAACAAGACGGTAACTCTAAAGGAAAGTGGTACGTCGTATAGCCCTGGAAGCTATGTTTTTAAAGACTCATATGTCATGGTGTGTAACCATGAGTTTATATCACAGTTCAGTACAAACTACACCGGCATTTTCTTCTGTTATGACAACACGCAGGAGATCATTTCTATTGTGACGTCATCAATCTCAATGGTGTCTCTGATCCTTGTCCTCGTCGTCTATTGGCTGCTGCCTGTCATCAGGAACAACGCGGGGAAGATAGTCATGTCACTATCGGGCACGATGCTTCTGGCGCAAGGCCTGCTGGTAGTCTTGAAGCTACCACGTGACTCTCGCGTCATCTGTGTCGTCACGGCGGTTCTCACGCACTGGGCGTGGCTGTCGACGTTCATGTGGATGACGGTGTTGTCGGTAGATCTGACCCGTTCCATACGAGCGATGCTGCCCTCGTCGAACCCACACCTCACCCCCAGACCGTTCCTCAGGTACGCCCTTGTCGCGTGGCTCCTTCCTTTCCTCTTTGTGGGAGTTTCTCTTCTAGTGGACCTCCTCAACCTCCCCCACCTCTACGTCGGCTACGGCGGGTCTACCGTCTGCTGGATATCCAACGGCTGGGCTGTTGTTGCTCTGTTTGGAATCCCGGCATCCATTACCATAGCGATTAATATCGGCTGTTTTGTTTTGACGTTCGGCGCCATAGAATCGTCCTCGCGGACCATGAGCGAACTGAAATCCAAGAGCAGATCGAACAGGAGAAAGCTGGGCGTTTATGTTCGTCTGATGTTTATCATGGGTTTCACCTGGATCTTTTCCTTCGTCGCCGTGTTTTCGGGAGTGAAAATTCTCTGGTACTGTCAAGCAGTATTCAACGGTATTCAAGGCTTGTATATCTTCATCGCCTTCGTTGCCAAGAGACGCGTGGTCTGTCTGTTGCATGCTGTATGGAACAAACGCCGACAGCCGGAGAGCGTCTCTACTCTGGCCACAGTGTCTAACTAACTATATACTGAAAAAAGGGGTAACGGTTTGTTTTGGGGTTGTTTTAGGGTTGTTTTGTTTTTATTATTTATTTTTAAATAATATTATTATTATTATTTCTTTTCTCTTTTTTTTTTTTTTTTTTTTTTTTTTGGGATGGGGGGTGTAACGACACCACTAGGACACATTGATTTATTAATCATCGGCTCTTGGATGTTAAACATTTCGTAATTTTGACGTATAGTCTTAGAAACAAACACAGTGGGATATTGTCTCAACCCAGGCCAGCGTGTCAAACTAATTAGATACTGAAAAAGGGGTAGAGTCTTAGAAACAAACGCAGACAGCGGGATATTGTCTCAACCCAGAGCAGCGTGTCAAACTAATTAGATACTGAAAAAGGGGTAGAGTCTTAGAAACAAACGCAGACAGTGGGATATTGTCTCAACCCAGGTCAGCGTGTCAAACTAATTAGATACTGAAAAAGGGGTAGAGTCTTAGAAACAAACGCAGACAGTGGGATATTGTCTCAACCCAGGCCAGCGTGTCGAACTAATTAGATACTGAGAAAGGGGTAGAGTCTTAGAAACAAACGCAGACAGCGGGATATTGTCTCAACCCAGGCCAGCGTGTCGAACTAATTAGATACTGAAAAAGGGGTAGAGTCTTAGAAACAAACGCAGACAGCGGGATATTGTGTCAACCCAGGCCAGCGTGTCAAACTAATTAGATACTGAAAAAGGGGTCGAGTCTTAGAAACAAACGCAGACAGCGGGATATTGTGTCAACCCAGGCCAGCGTGTCAAACTAATTAGATACTGAAAAAGGGGTAGAGTCTTAGAAACAAACGCAGACAGCGGGATATTGTCTCAACCCAGGCCAGCGTGTCCAACTAATTAGATACTGAAAAAGGGGTAGAGTCTTAGAAACAAACGCAGACAGCGGGATATTGTGTCAACCCAGGCCAGCGTGTCAAACTAATTAGATACTGAAAAAGGGGTAGAGTCTTAGAAACAAACGCAGACAGCGGGATATTGTGTCAACCCAGGCCAGCGTGTCAAACTAATTAGATACTGAAAAAGGGGTAGAGTCTTAGAAACAAAGGCAGACAGCGGGATATTGTGTCAACCCAGGCCAGCGTGTCAAACTAATTAGATACTGAAAAAGGGGTAGAGTCTTAGAAACAAAGGCAGACAGCGGGATATTGTGTCAACCCAGGCCAGCGTGTCAAACTAATTAGATACTGAAAAAGGGGTAGAGTCTTAGAAACAAACGCAGACAGCGGGATGTTGTCTCAACCCAGGCCAGCGTGTCCAACTAATTAGATATTGAAAAAGGGGTAGAGTCTTAGAAACAAACGCAGACAGCGGGATATTGTCTCAACCCAGGCCAGCGTGTCCAACTAATTAGATACTGAAAAAGGGGTAGAGTCTTGGAAACAAACGCAGACAGCGGGATATTGTCTCAACCCAGGCCAGCGTGTCCAACTAATTAGATACTGAAAAAGGGGTAGAGTCTTGGAAACAAACGCAGACAGCGGGATATTGTCTCAACCCAGGCCAGCGTGTCCAACTAATTAGATACTGAAAAAGGGGTAGAGTCTTGGAAACAAACGCAGACAGCGGGATATTGTCTCAACCCAGGCCAGCGTGTCCAACTGTTGTTTTGTTTAACGACACCACTTGGTAACATTGATTTATTTGTTAACTGACCGGAATTGTTATACATTTTCGTCTGAGCATTACCAAATGCCTACAGTAGTGGATTCACCTACAAAAGTTCAAAAATGGGTTTTGCTTAACGACACCTCTAGAACACATTGATGTCATCGGCTCTTGGATGTCAAATATTTGGTAATTTTGACATATAGTCTTAAAAAGGAAACACGCTACATTTTATCATTAGTAGCAAGGAATCTTTTATATTCACCATCCTACAGACAATAGCACATACCACGGCCTTTGATATATCAGTAATGATGCACTGGCTGGAACGAGAGACAGCCCAATGGGCCCACCAACGGGGATCGATCCTAGACTAACAGCACATCAGGCGATGGAGATGCCAGTTAATAATCCTCCACGCGTGTACAACTGGGCAACGGCTTAAATTCGGGGTATGACCATGGTGGTGTGTTGATGTTTTTGCTGCTACATACACGTTTCATTCCATACTTATTCTGATTTGAATTCAAATCGTTCCCAATTTATTTGGTTTGACTAGGTATTTAACGTGTCCATACACCTCTATGTTTTCGAATACGTCTATCCCGAGCCCGGCTTCCGATAAGATCGGGGGTCTGACTCTGGAAAGGAATTTATTTGGAACAATACAATGTGTAAATTTGCTTTTCTTATTCGCAGCAAGTAATGTGTATTTTATACCGTACATTAGTAGTTGAGCTGATTTGCTTCCTTTTATGCCGTATAATATGATGGCAATGGTTTGTGGTGTAATGGTTGACGACTTCTAAATCTACGAATCTACTTTGATTTATGAAACATTACAAATGAATATGTTCAAGAAGTAAATCAGTTAAAGGGACATTCCCGAGTTTACTGCATTGTAAGATGTTTCCGGCTAATAAAATATTTCTACGATTAAACTTACATATTAAATATATTTTCTTGTTTAGAATATCAGTGTCTGTATATTCAATGTGTTTCTGGTCGTCTTAACATTTGTAAGAAGCCCGAACTGGATTTTGTTTTCAAATAATTTCGTACGTACGAACAAAAATATTTCAGGAAATAAAATGAAATTTAACGTAGTACAAATATTAGAATGATCAGAAATACGTTTAATATACAGCCACTAATATTTTATGCAGAAAAATATATTTGATATGTAATTACAATCGTTAAAAAGTCTCTGTTAGTTGATAACATCTTAAAAATTGCAGCAAACTCAGGAATGTCCCTTTAAATGTATTGTATCTATTTGTGTGTGATCTCTAGGTGATTGCACAACAGAACTTCATTACTCTCAGTTCGTTCCAGTGGCGTAGTGAGGGGTGGGGGTGGGGTGCACGGGGGTCATGCCCACCCCCATGAAACTTCTTTCTTTTTTTTACTGTATTAAACTATATAAAATCATACACGCATACATATATAGTATGGGTTGCCCCCTCCCCCATCTAAATCCTGGCTACGCCAGTGGTTCGTTCTTTACCAGCGTCTGAGTAACGTAAAATATACATTTGTTGTAGATGATGTGTACTAGCAAATCAGTAATATAACTGTCTGGACATCTATGGATTCTTCATTGCACTTGTTAGTTCTCAATTTTTGCGACTTTGTAACATGTGAATAATTTGGTGCAGTTGTAGCTCCATAGTTTTTATATGCATGTATAAGAAAAAACTAATCAGTGATTATTCATTGTACAGAAATCCTTTATATATTTTGTAAACAGACCTTGTAACCTTTCAACGATATTTTTTATTATACATTCGTTTAATTTTAAACATTCTGAGAGAAAGAAATAAGGAAGGAAGGGAATGGTTTATTTAACGACACACTCAACACATTTTATTTACGGTTATATGGCGTCGGACATATGGTTACGGACCACACAGATATTGAGGGAGGAAACCCGCTGTCGCCACTTCATGGGCTACTCTTTTTCGATTAGCATCGAAGGATCTTTTATATGCACCATCCCATAGACAGGATAGCACATATCACGGCGTTTGTACCAGTCGTGGTGCACTGGCTGGAGCGAGAAATAGTCCACTGACGGGGATCGATCCCAAACCGACCGCGCTTCAAGCGAGCGCTTTATCACTGGGCTACGGCTCGCCCCAGAAAGAAATAAGGAACACTTGGTACTGTAGACCAAGTTTGATCTACTATTATTAGCATCGTAAAATCTGCATAAAGTTCAGGGGCCAATTTCACAAAACATCTGCGACGAACAGTTATACCAGTCTAGTGTTTTCCCTAGCTTGTTTTAGCACGGTGCAGCACCATGCCTCAATAGTCTAGCACCATCTTGCCTTAATCAGCACCATGCTGCAGCCCTGAGATTAAACAAGCCTTTTTCACTAATTAATTCTAAAATTGCCTTTATAAAACACACAAAAAGGTATTATTAATTAATAAAATATGCCTTTTATATCTTTTGCCATTCATTTATTAAAGCAAGCATATAAATTACATTAATGTTTATTTCAATTAATTTGTGTGTATTTTTAATGAAACACAAGTGCCCCGAAAATGATGAAAATGCCCCAAAAGTGTTTGGTCTACCATGCCTTGCTATATTTCTAGGGAAATCACTACCAGTCATACGTTTTCATACGATTGGTATTTGTTTCATGCAGAAAATTGTATCAGTACGGAAGGTGGGGCATTTTAAGGACAAAAGAAACTGAAATATGTGCACTTCAAACTATATTTGTTGTACTATACAAGTAATAAGAATGATTTTGTCGTAGATTTATGTTTACGTGCAAAACTAGGCTTACGATGTTTTCTGAAATTGGGCCCAGAAATGTAATGTGGTCTGAGTGTCAATAATGTGACATTGAATGTCAATAACATGGTTAACTTCCTGAAACTACGGATGATGGCTGTAGTAGCAATGGCGTTTTCCTGTTAGTCTTGGTGAGATCCCTAATTTCTTTCCATTAGCTTAATTTAAATTTTAAACATACAATTAATTTTAAAGGGACTATACGAATGAAACAAAAAAGTATGATTAACTTGATTTAATCCAGTTTTAGATTGCATAGTCATATTTGTATTGGTTTTGTCAGTTGCCATATTATGTGAAAATCACACACACACACACACACACACACACACACACACACACACACACACACACACACACACACACACACACACACACACCGGCCATGATACTGTACATATTGTATATTGGATGTATTTATTATGTATGCTGATGAGTTGTAAAACTTAAAGCAATAAATAAACTTGTAAACTTGTAACACAGGTTTCTAATATGTTAATTTGATACTGTACAGTAAAATAGACGTGATAGTAAATGGTTGTGTCTGTGACCAAAGCTTTTTTTGTTTGTTTAATAATCTGCATATAAACACAGTTTGAACCTACTTTGCTTTTCAGCACACAATCATAAATCCACTAAATGAATGAAGAAAGCCAGCCAGCCAGATATTTTAAAAGTCTCACCATGTGTACACAATTTTAAAAAACATTAAAATACAAAAATACAGGAATAAAAGTATACAAGCCACTCCATACGGAATTACGAGAGACTGACGTTAAAATAGTACCTTAAATAAAATCTATATATACCATATTAATATAAGTTTATATATATACACACACCAAATAATGATTACATAATATAAAACATTAAGAGAATAAAAAAGGGATTGACGTCGAGTTAAAGTAGAAATTTTTTAACCATATTAAAAAAAATATATAAATAATACAAATTTAAGAATACAACAGTGACCGACGTCGAGTCAAAATTAAAAGTAAAGGCCTAGTAAGTTGTAACTTGTGCTTAATCCAGTTGTTCTTTTAAAAAACAATAAAATATGTCTCTGTCGATCAAATGAATCATATGAACAGAAGCGCATTTGACGCTACATTTGATTCGTCACGTCACGTGACCAAAACACTGACATTCCAGCTAGAGTAGCGCCACACAGATGTCTAACATATGCTTGTCATAACACATGCTTGAATGCAAATTTTGGCGGCTGCGGCGATGATGAATTTGTGTACACAATATGAGACAGAGAGTCTTCAACACGCTCCATTTGGGTGTTCAGCTTGAAACAACAAACTGACGGCAGGCGCGGGTCCACGAGTTTTAATAGAAGTGGGGCCGGGGCGTTAATGTAATGTAGTTTGGTGACTTTTCTAATATATACTAATTTGATACTGTACAGTAAATGTACGCGACTTCCCTCCGTACAAAAAGGTAAAATTAACACTTGACCACCAAACTCCCACCTATATCTGCCGCTGGACATATTGTATATTTCACGTTGAAAGAAAACGAGAGAGAGAGAGAGAGAGAGAGAGAGAGAGAGAGAGAGAGAGAGAGAGAGAGAGAGAGAGAGAGAGAGAGAGAGAGAGAGAGAGAGAGGGGGGGGGGGGGGGGTCATTCCTACAGTCATAGCCTAGATGTGTTTTCCAATAGCCCACCAGCCAGTTACTTATTTACTGATGTCTACAAATGTCAGATTGGTATCTTGCCACATTGTCAGTATATAAAACAGTGATTGTTTCGTTTGTGTGGTTATCAGTGCATTAGGTTTCCTGGGTTGGCTTGTTTCATCTTCATTGGCTAATATAATAACAACGGAGATAGCATGTACTGCACTAACCAGTTATGGGGTTTTTTAAATTCATGTGCGCGCTATCAGATCAGGTCAGGTCATAGGGTTTTACGTGCACATTCAGAGCAAGCTGTTGTAGCGCACGCCTGTCCTGGGCACAAGAGCCGGTCTTGGAAGGAGGGACCGCCTGCACTGGCAGGTGCAAGTGAGCACCAGCAGCCTGACCGTGGTCGGTAACAGGCGGAGGGGGGGGGGGGGGTAACGGTGCTATGGCATTTTGTATGGAGCAAAATTATGCCAAAGAGAAAAGGGGCGCAATTTTAAACGGTCGGTCAAAAAGAAAGTGGAGCGCTATCCTTTGAACACACCTTAAGTATTAAGGCTGATAGGAGAGAGAGAGAGAGAGAGAGAGAGAGAGAGAGAGAGAGAGAGAGAGAGAGAGAGAGAGAGAGAGAGAGAGAGAGAGAGAGGGAGAGGTGGGGTGGGGGACCGTTGTTGCCACATAGATAAGCAGCAGAGAGTCGTTTATTCATGCACTTTCCCATAGATTATTATAAACCATGACCTATGATGTACCAATCATGGGGCGCTGGTTAGGACGGAGAAAATCGAGTCCACTGAGGATCCCAGGCGACCTCTCCACCACTGAGCTACACACCGCATCTCTTATGCCAGGCTCAGACTGTCAATTGTCACGAAAACGTTGGCCAACTCGACGGTTGCGTTGTAATTCCCCCAACTCCCGATTTACGACGGGTGCGCTTAGATTAACAAATATATATATACTATAATAATCGAGTTGTAAGAGCGCTCAGTCTAGCAACGGGACAGTCGTAGAAGTCGTGAGAGCAGTAAGTTGACCAACTTTGTGCTGGCAGTTGGTAGTCGGAACCTAGAACTACGTTGATCTACTCTGACAAAGACATTGCGCTGCCCGTCATACCATCCATCACCGGTAATGAACGCTGTCGGGTTGGTGTTAGCGCTCTGTCTTCGTACAGATTAACAAAACCAGACAACCGACCATGTTAACCCACAGATGAACCTTCTACACTCAATCACACTGCGGAGAAAACGAAAGGAATAGTTGTTTAACGACACCTCGGCACATTGTAAACATCGGCTATTTTTGTGTCTGACATTTTGTTTTAAAACATCGGCTATTTTGTGTCTGACACTTTGTTTTAAAACATCGACTATTTTGTGATTAATAAATGGTTTTAAAACGACATTCAGCACATTTTAAAATATCGGCTATTTTGTGATTAATAAATGGTTTTAAAACGACATTCAGCACATTTTAAAACATTGGCTATTTTGTGATTAATAAATGGGTTTAAAACGACATTCAGCACATTTTAAAATATCGGCTATTTTGTGATTAATAAATGGTTTTAAAACGACATTCAGCACATTTTAAAATATCGGCTATTTTGTGATTAATAAATGGTTTTAAAACGACATTCAGCACATTTTAAAATATCGGCTATTTTGTGATTAATAAATGGTTTTAAAACGACATTCAGCACATTTTAAAATATCGGCTATTTTGTGATTAATAAATGGTTTTAAAACGACATTCAGCACATTTTAAAACATTGGCTATTTTGTGATTAATAAATGGGTTTAAAACGACATTCAGCACATTTTAAAATAGCGGCTATTTTGTGATTAATAAATGGTTTTAAAACGACATTCAGCACATTTTAAAACATTGGCTATTTTGTGATTAATAAATGGGTTTAAAACGACATTCAGCACATTTTAAAATAGCGGCTATTTTGTGATTAATAAATGGTTTTAAAACGACATTCAGCACATTTTAAATTAGCGGCTATTTTGTGATTAATAAATGGTTTTAAAACGACATTTGAGCACATTTTAAACGTAGGCTGTTTGGTGCTGACAATCGGTTAACGTCGCCTTAGGTCTCACTACACAGATGCCATCTGCCAATAAAACCGATGTTAAATTGTCCAACTTCAAATGAAGACTGCCAATAGAACGGGTTCTCGTTGGCACTACCAACATACACCATTGTGAACATACATTACATAATCATTTATTTTCACTCCAAAATTGAGAACATTTTCGTCTCAGGTTTTTGCTATATGATTGCTTCTGCCTGTAGTACCTGTCCGAACAGATGGTTCATTAACCGATTCACTCCGCCTGTCTCTTGCGCTATACACCCATGTCCCAAAAGGTCAATGCACAATATTACAAAATAACGTGGGCAAAATACAGCCAGAAGGCTTACCATTAAACATACATATTGTTTTAATTCTTCACTATTTCCTAGAAGTGAATATGTGAACTATAACATGTGCCACAATTAGGAACTATAGTGGACTATAATGAACTCAACCGGAAGTGAACTGTGTAGTCAGACCTTAACATATTTGAATTCAAGGTTATTATGGCGTCTAATGTAATGCTATATAGAGCTCGTGAGAGACGGAAATATTTTTTTTCACTAGAAAATTAGCAGGGGATTTTTCATTATCACTTTCCCGTAGACAGGAACGCACATAACACAGTCTTTAATATATCAATTGTTAAATATATATATATATATATATATATATATATATATATATATATATATATATTAACTTTCTTTTTTACTGCCCCATCCTCCGGTTATCCTAAACCTAACCCTTCCGCCCGCCTTCCGGTTATTTTTATGCTAGGCATGGCAATATATTATACATAATCTCTTGTGTTTTATTTTATTTATATTTCCAAAGAGTTAAAAACAAGTTATAAAAGATTACAGTGATTACGAGAGCTTCACAACATAAACAACAGATAATTAAAGACGTGGAATTCCCGAGCAGACGAACACTTCACCTTGTCAATAAGACAGGCGGCTGGGTGCTGGAGGGAAGGGGTGGGGGTACTTACGTTATAAACAGACACTATAACATACATCAGGCGTTCACACGTTCAACACACGTTCTGCAAGTTCAACAGATTCTCAGTCAGGCCAATATTAGCGAAACTGCGATTCGCAACCTGTACGTGAACAAGTATGTATAGCGACATGTACACCATACGTAGTATGTACACGTACACAGGCCAATATTTCGATTCACAACCTGTACGTGTAGGTGTACCAGTATGTATAGCAACATGTACACCATACGTACACATACACAGGCCAATATTGCGACTCACAACCTGTACGTGTACGTGTACTGATATACATAGCGACGTGTACACACCATACGTACACATATACAGGACAATATTGCGATTCACAACCTGTACGTGTACGTGTACTGATATGCATAGCGAAGTGTACACACCATACGTACACATATACAGGACAATATTGCGATTCACAACCTGTACGTGTACGTGTTCTGGTGTGTATAGCGACACGTACAATACACGTACACGTACACGAATTGTAACTTCGCTAAAATAAAAGCCACATTACCGGTGAAACTCAATTTGCACCAGTTAACCCAGCATTAACGTCCGCGACAGGAGCGGATACAGGAGTTTTCTAGGTCTGGGCGCAATGTTTAAAAAATGCTACCTACAGAATTCAAAAGTACACTAACATGTATTATCTATATGGTAATATTCTTCAGAAAAACCAAGCTTACCAAGATATTGCATGTCCCCCTTTAAAAACCAATAGCTGCATTATATCCATCTGCAAGTCGCTTTATTTTTCGGTGTATAAAATGTAAGTGTGTTTGTAGTTTGCATTCCTGTGCCCAGGACAGGCGTGCGCTACAACTTCTTGTTCTGAATGTGCACGGTAAACACTCTGACCTGACCTGACCTGACCTGTAGTTTGCATTAGTAACTGAGGTTATAATATTGAATAAGATATTTTAACTTTAATCTTCATCCCATTCACGTTTGTTTTGGGGTTTTTAAATCGCAATTTCCTTTTTATTAAAATTAAGAATTTAAAGCACAAACATATAATAACAAAGAGAATACCTTCAAATTACTGTAAACCAAACATTTTCTGCCGATGGCCTGTACTGTTATTATTGGTGAGACAATGAAATGTTGGTCGTGTAATACAAACAGCGTTAAAACGCGTTAATGCGAACACTGTTCTCGCATTTATTGCATTAGTACAATTAAAAAAAAACTCGTTCCTCATTCTATATATAAACAAACAATGCAAGCTGTCCAATAAAAGATGTCTATAATTAATTTCCCCGTGCACAGTCACAATAATGTTAAAAAGAAAGAAAGAAATGTTTTATTTAATGACATTCCTTCATTCCTTCTTTCATTCATTCATTCATTTAAACATACTTCCGTGCCTATATCCAATTAAGGTTCAAGCACGCTGCCCTGGGCACACACCTCAGCTATCTGAGTTGTCTGTCCATGACAGAGAGTTAGTGGTTAGTGAGAGAGAAGTCGGTGTAGTGGCCTTACACCTATACCCACTGAGTCCTTAAAGTCGCTCTGGGTGGGAGCCGAACCCAGAACCTACCAGCCTTAACTCCGATGGCGTAACCACGACACCACTGAGGCCGGTTATTTAACGATGCACTCAGCACATTTTAATCACGATTATATTATGGCGTCGGCCATATGGTTTCCATTCTAAGACTATATATTCTAAGACTATATATAGTCTTAGAGAAGAAACCCGATACGTGTTTCCATTAGTAGTAAAGGATAGTTTATATGCACCATTCCACAGGCAGGATAACACATACCACGGCCTCCGATATACCAGTCGTAGTGCACTAGCTAGAGCAAGGAATAATGCAAAGTCCCTCCATTCCCGCCCATTATGAAAATTTATAACTTCCTTAATACAACAACAATTTGGAGGGTTTTTTTTACATTAAAGAGACTAAAGAAAAAAATATGACAGTGTAAATCCATAAATAATAACCGTACCCAGACAAGCTGCCAGTTTCTGAGTGATTACGTAGTTTTGCAAAGTAATCCAGTATTAGAATTTGGTAAATGCATGGTCATGAAGTGTAGAGCCAAATTAATGACCTTGTGCCGAATACGACCTGTGGGCCTTTGTAGCTGTTGAAAAATAACCCATGACAGAAGTACAAGACACGTCGCATTAATTCTCACGTGCAGTGGAAATCACTTTAATGAACTCGGTGTGCGATTGTGTGAAGTGTGGCGTGAGACCACCTAATAGGGAACAAAGGAGTCGTAGGATTTGTCTTTTTGTATATAAAAGTCAAACGGTTTTCGTATCGGTTGGCTACGGATTAGTTTTGTCAATAATTGAAAGTACCCAAAATGGATTATTGATGACTATGATTAGGTGCGGATCCAGGGTCTTTCTAGGGACGTGGTTCAGGTTGAAAAGGGACATAATATATGTCATTCCAACGTATGTTACATTGCGTTTGTATGCAGCTAATCGTTGGCAATTTCTACGAAACATGCAACTACTTATGATACAGAATTTGCTTTTATTAAAATGTGTTAATCTTTGAAAAGTGTGCTATTATTCAGCTGATACTTGTGAACATTATTATGTAGCAAGTTACACAATAAAAATAATGTGCGCCGTACATTCTAGAAAATAGCCATGCAATGCTAGGTTGTAAATAACTTGACTTGCTGGCTTGTACGAAAGTAATTTTTCACTGTACTTTCAGCCAGCTATTTAATTACTTGATGAAGACGAAGCGAGCTTTTTGTTTGCAGCTTTTCACAGGATAGGTAACACTGTGGGGTTAAAAAATATATTGAAAACGACAATTGTGTCTGACTATACTGATCATAATCCGTAATAATGAATGAATAAATGAATGGATGAATGAAGGAAGGAAGGAAGGAAGGAAGGAAGGAAGGAAGGAAGGAATGTTTAACGACACCCTAGCACGAAAACATACATCGGCTATTGGGGGTCAAACTATGATAAAGGCTAAACATTAAGTGATGATCAACATTAATATAAAAATACAAATATTAAATTAAAACACAGTGTAAAGAACTGTGCAAAAAATACTAATATTACAGATAGATTAAAGTAAAATTTAGAACAAAGTAAAAATTGTAATAAAAGTTCTGGATGGAATCGAAAGGATTCCGCCACACTTCGTTGTCCAAATACATATTTTCTAGTTTCTTTGAGATGATTGCACTCCACCAAAATGTGGCGTACCGTCAGCGTACTCTGTAGGTGTAATCATAATAACAGAGTATGTTTACTAAAAAAAATAAGGAACATTTTAATATGGCCGTCTTTAAAATATTGGTTTGACACCCAATAGCCGATGTATTTTTCGTGCTAGGGTGTTGTTAAACATCTATTCTGTCTATTCTATTCTGTTAAAATATTGTACTTTATAGCGGGGTGGTCTTAAAACCGGGGTGGTCGTTTGGTGGAGTTTCACTGTATTTATTGCTAATAAATATGGTAATTATTCCTTGAAGCATTATGCCAACGAACGTATTATGTCCCACCCACACCCGTCACTAAAAATAAATAAATAAAGTATTGTCATCCGCCAATCACCGAGTATTCAGCGTACTTCGAAGTTCGGGGAAGAGAGTGTGCACCCCTAACACCCATTCTGGATCCGCGCCTGGTAAAGCAGAATGTCGTCAGAAGAATGCCTAACGACTTTTTTTTATTATTATTGAACATCTATATCTATATTTACTTAACAGGCTAGACAGTTGAATAAAAGACTTAATTTTCACAAAAGACTCGAGATCAATGACGTTTGGTTAAAGTAACCTGATCGAAAGAAATAAGGGATCATACAAACAGTAAAAGAAGATAGAATAAAAAAGAAAGAAGAGTTTTTTCTTTGACGACGTACTCAACATGAAAGAAAACAGTGACTGGAACCAAAACCCTCAGTTCATAGTGTCGAAGTTGGCTATGTTATTCAATTCGACACATCCAATGCAACGTTTTCCACACATCCAATGCAATATGTTTGAGACATCCAATGCAGTATTACAACTTAGTACGAAATACAGACATCATACGCTAGAAGTAAACTAAATTTGGTCTACAATTCCATGTGTTTCCTTTTTTTTCCCCCATCAGTATACATATCACGTAGCCATAGAGAAATCATGTTGACTGGAATACATTGAAATAATACGCACATCGATAGTTTATAATGTAGTCTATACTGTTTTTGACTATCATGACAGGGTAAATCTAGACTCATATCGATCAGAATGCCCTCAACTACCTGGTTATATCGATACTCATGAATATAGAACGGGACACACTCAAATAATCATTACGTAAATTGAGTCTCATATTGAACTAAATAACTCTGAATTGTTACCTAATCCTAGAGAGATATTCGACGTCTGGTTTCCAATTCTCAGTTGTGAGAAATTATGTTCTTTTTAAATTTCTTTTGAAATTATGCATTTCAAGGCCTGTGATATCCTAGTCGTAGAAACGAGGAAGAGGGTGGGTTACGGTGGGTGGGGTGGGGTGGTGTGGGGGAGGTATTAGTATTCGCGATTGATCTTACAATTCATTAAGCAGCAATAATCAACAATGGTGTGTTGTTCTAATTCAGGACCGTACCTAGTAGCGGGTTGGGAGGGGGGTTGGGGGTCAGTGAGGCAGTTTACGGCTCCTTAAAAACAGGAAAAATTATCCTTTTAATTTAAGGGTGCTCGCTTTCTTTAGCTATGATAAAGTTTGTTTTCATTAAGGACACCACTAGAGCATATATATTTATTAATTATCGGCTATTGGATGACAAACATTTTGGTAATTTTGACATATAGTCTTAGATAGAAAACCCACAATATGCACCATGCCACAGACAGGATAACATATACCACAGCCTTTGATATGCCAGTCGTGGTGCACTGGCTGCAATGAGAAATAGCCCAATGGGCCATGCACCGACGGGAATCGATCCTAGACCAACAACACATTAGGCGAACACTTTACCACTGGACTACATGTATGTCTGACCATTTTAGCTGAGAAAACCCTTATATTATTCTGCCTAAATTCTGTTTTTACTTCCCCTCCCTCAATTTGAGAAAATGAATGATAACTGGATATCACGAGCTATATCAGCGGAGCTATCTAGCATTGCAAACACAAATACACACAAATACACATAAAACGTCAGAGGAAAGACGTATTGGATTCGGTTGCATGTATACACATTCTAAAAATAGCCTACAGATATTAATGTCAGTTTGATGTATTCACGTGTGATAGCAAAAGCGTACAAATTAAACTGAATGGATATCGTTAAGCTGTAATATATATATATATGAGATATCGTATTCCGAAGCGCTGAAGAATTTTGATTTTTAATCTATGGGTTACGAATGTTTATTGACGATTCAATGCGGGTCACTGATACCAGAGCCGTATCTAATAGGGGCGACTACAGGGATTTTCTAGGGAGGGAGTGCAACGTTAAAAACACCACGGGATTATATGGAATTCCAAAGAACACTAGTATATATTATGTGAAGGATTGCCATGGTACTTTGAAGGTCGAAGTAGGAATAGGCACCTCCAGCACACTCCCTCCCGTTGATCCGCGCCTGAGACAGGTGGGCAGTGTAAAAAAAACCCAGGGCAGATCTCCATAAAGTAAACACAATGGGGCACTATTAAACTAAAGCGTCGTTAAATAAAACATTTCTTTCTTTCTTTGTTAAACTAAAACGATGACTTTTTCATATTTTTCAAAGGAGGTAATTTCCATGCATTACCCCTCTAGTTGCAGCCCTCATCAGACGCTAGAATATATTCACAAAGTTATCAGTTAGTGCTTAATCATCGTGTGCAGGATTTTTCCATTTATATGTCAAGAATTTGCTTCTTTCAGTCCGATTGGATTGGTAAATGCTATAGAGTTGGTATTAATCTCTCTGACACATTCCTTACCGCTTCGCCCGGGGTCGCGTAACACCATTAAGATACACCGCTGGGCACGTCTAACATTAGCTGCCTGTGCTAAGCATCACTCAACCAATCAATGGGCTAAATAGTAACTATAGCAATCATATTTACAGTATTCACAGTAAAATATTTCCTTTTTTAATGATAGTGAACGTTAAAATGTTAATTATAGTATCAAAGTTAGAGTGTGTTTTGTTTACCTACTCCACTGAAGCACATTGATTTATTAACCATCGGCTATTGAATGTCAAGAGGTTGGTAATTTTGACATAGTCCTAGAGAGCAAAAGTTAAAGTTTGTTTTCTTTAACGACACCACTAGAGCACATTGATTTATTAATCATCGGCTATTGTATGTCAAACAGTTGGTAATTCTGCCCTATAGTCTAAGAGATACATGTTTCCATTAGTAGGAAGAGATCTTTAATATGCACCATCCCTACAGACAAGATAGCACATATCACAGTTTTTGATATACCTGTCGTTGTAAACAGTATCAATAATACAATATAGTGACTAAGATATATACAATAGCTTTGTAGCATAATACAATTATTATAACTTTGATTCTGTTTTATTTAATTTTTGTTGGTGGTGGTGTTTTGATTCTTTTGTTTGTTTTCGCTTTCAATATTAAATTATTATCCTAAAAGCGATTTGCGCTGGTGAATATGCAGGTACTGACATTGTGACCTTGTACTTAAAAACTAAATGTACCAATCAGACAGCACGGGAACGTGCGTTATAACTCTGAAACGCGCAACCCCTACCCTTTCCATTAATATGTTGATTCACGTTCTATTCATGTTCGTAGAAGTCACATAAACGTTAACACCGTATAAGTAATGTCTTGTTAACAAGACACGGTAAGGCTGGAAGGAAAGAAGAAAAATGTTTTATTTAACAAAGCACTCAACATATTTTATTTACCGTTATAGGACGTCGGACATATGGTTAAGGACCACACAGATATAGAGGAAACCCGCTGTCGCCACTTCATGGGCTACTCTTTTCGATTAGCAGCAAGGGATCTGTTATATGCACCATTCCACAGACAGGATAATACACACCAGGACCTTTGATATACCAGTCGTGGTGCACTGGCTGGAGCGAGAAATAGCCCAATGGGCCCACCGACGGAGATCGATCGCGCATCAAGCGAACGCTTTACCACTGGGCTACGTCCCGCTCTTGCATGAAATAAGAACCACACAGAAACACAAAGTACCACACAGATATTGAGAGAGGAAATTCGCTTTCACCACTTCATAGGCTATTTTCGATTAGCAGCAAGGGATCTTTTATATACACCATCCCACAGAGAGGATAGTACATACCACGGTCTACACTTTGTTACACCAGTTGTGGAGGATAAATCTGGAAGAGTCAGAATGGGTCCTCTTTCCCGTCAGAAATTCATGGTATACATCTGTTGCTATTTTTTAAAGCGTTATTATTGTATACTGGTGTTTTAGGTGCTGTTTGAAGATTAAAAAATCATAAAGACTGAAATGGAATAGCCGGTAATAAAATCGTTATGAGTAGCTTTCAGCGATAAGTGCACCAAAGAACAAGTTCCTGTCACGAATTGTGTTGGAGCTGTTATTTAGCCGTAAACAGTTTAAAATACACATACCACTAGTCATACCATGAGGGGTTCCTGCTGGTACTTTCTGATTTTTTTTCATTTGTTCTGGTATTCTGCACAAACGTCATGTCAATGAGCAAGCGCTATCTTCTTGACGACAGATTGACGTTCAGCATAAATACATGTTGAGTTGTTTAGAATATAGTATGTGTATGTTTTCAGTCTACTGACGAAGCAGTGTAGATTAGCACACATTTAAAACAGTGTAACGGTGGTAGTATGCCAAATAGCATCTCAATGGGTCGGTGTTCGAAATGCCGTCTTCACCAACTTTATATAGGTCATTGAATACTGCCGTGTCTGTCATCAGGATCTGGTGTCACGAAATGTGTTGTTGTTTCGGTTTTGGGGTTTGTTTGTTTTTTGTTTGTTTGTTTGTTGTTGTTGTTGTTGTTTTTTCATATATTTTTTTTCATTATACATGTATTCCTATAAAGTGATACCAGTGTACTATCATTACCATAGTTTCTGAAATCTACGGGTGTGAGGTGTCATTAAAACAACATACTAGCAAGAGTAACTATTTTTGTGCAGAGCTAGGTTAATAAAAAATGTGTTCTGGTATTTTCAAAATGAGCAACTTCAGCTCCCATTTTGTTCGTCTGATCCATTGGGTTATTTCTCGTTCTAGCCAGTGCACCACGACTGGTATATCAAAGGCCGTGGTATGTGGTATCCTGTCTGTAGGTTGGTGCATATAAAAGATACCTTGCTATTAATGGGAAAATGTAGCGGGTTTCCTCTCTTAGACTATATGTAGAAAACACCAAATGTTTGACATCCAATAGCCGATGATTTAAGGATGAAATAATGTAGTATTCGGGGCTTCTAGAATTCTATAACAATCCACTAGCCATGGGATCAGTAATTTTAAAAATGAACTAGCCATGATTAAAAATCCACTAGCCCTACTTTAAATAAATACAATTTTACTAATAGTAATGATCTGATATGTCACCTAAAGAGGGAGATAGAGCTTAAAAATCTTTAGATTGTGGATGGAAAGAGTGGGCAGTATATTCATATTTACAAAATATTTAAATGCAGCATTTGACAAGTGTTTTTTCCACAAGCCGTCGGGCTAGTTGTAGTAGTTATTTACTAGTCTAACACTGAATGTCACTAGCCACGGTAGTGGGGATACCATAATCTAGAAGGCCTGAGTATTAAATTTTAATTTGATGTTTGTGTCGATTGATCACTGAAATGTAGTAGCTTAAGCCACTTGTTATCATAGTTGTCAACGGAATTTGATTTGATGTTATGCACCCTATGGACGGACCTATTTTAAACAAACGCCAAGGAAGGAGATTTAAGACTCGAGGCTAAGTAATGGGTCATCAGCTGGATGTCATCACAGGAGATATAAATAGTGTAATATCTACCATAAAAACACCCCACTCAATATGATGCCGCAATATACTTTCAGCTCTGTACATTCATCCTGTTTTTAATTGTTATTGTGCTCTTCGTGTTTTGTTATATATATAGGAACCCCCACCGAGTGGCCTAATACGACATTAAAATAATGTTCTGCTGGCGAAGACATTCCAATAAACCTAAATGTTGTAAACACAACGTATAGGATAACTTGTTACCGTGACAGTTTACGCCTCCCACGGCTAATGACTGGTACCAGTCAAGCCTGTAACGTCTTCCAGATGACGCGTATTATTTAGACAGAACGTTCAGAGTCTTTGGTGATGTCCTATAAATAAAGCTCGGGTTCTAAGTCACTTTGGATAATCTTAACTGGTTTATTGGCAGGATATCAGGTTTTAATTATTGCAATACGAAAACTTCTACAATTCATAGTTTCCCACAAAAGGGCTAGTGGGAAAAAAACCCACCTAACAAACGCACAGCATTAAAAACAAAACATGTCCACAATTAAAACTACTGCTGATGCTGCTGCTGCTGCTGCTACTGATGCCGTTGAAGCTGCTGCTGCTACTACTACTACTACTACTACTACTACTACTACTACTACTACTACTACTACTACTACTACTAAATCAGTAACTATCACTACTATTACTAATACTACCACCATCATCACTACCACCACTACTACTACTACTCAGTAACTATCACTACTATTACTACTACTACAACTATTACTACTACTAATACTGCTGCTGCTACTACTACTACTACTACTACTACTACTACTACTACTACTACTACTACTACTACTACTACTACTAGTACTGCTGCTGCTGCTGCTGCTACTACTACTACTACTACTACTACTACTCCTCAGTAACTATCACTACTAATACTACTACTACTACTCCTACTACTACTATTACTGCTACCACTACAACAACAATAATAACTACTACTACTCAGTAACTATCTCTACTACTACTACTACTACTATTACCACTACTACTACTACTACTCAGTAACTACCACTACTACTACTACTACTACTACTACTACTCAGTAACTATCACTACTATTACTATTACTACTACCGGTATTACTACTACTACTACTACTACTACTACTACTACTACTACTACTACTACTACTACTTCTACTACTACTACTACTACTACTACTACTACTACTACTACCAACTACTACTACTACTACTACTACTACTACTACTACTACTACTACTACTACTACTACCAATACTACTACTATTACTACTACTACTACCACTACCACTACTACTACTACAACTACAACTACTACTATTATTTCTACTACTGCTACTACAACAACAACTACTACTACACTACTACTACTCGGTCATTTTTGACTCGCTACATTTTCCGTTGGTAGCTTGATATCTTTTACATGCACTTTTCCACAGAGAGGACAGTACATACCACGGTTTTTAATATACCAGTTGTGGTACACTGGTTGGAACGGGAAAGAAACAATCAGAAAATGGATCCACTGAAGTGGTTGGATTCTTCGACGCAAGCACCCCATGCGAGCGCTCTACCGACTGAGCTAGATTCCGCTCCCAATTTTTTTTTTAAAGCTGGTATGAATAAAAGAGAACTTCAGAAGAAGTCTTCATATCAGTATAATCTATAAATCTATCCACCCACCCACCCATCCTCCCATCCATCCACTCATGCACCCATCCACCCACCCATCCACTCACTCATCCACCCATCCACCCACCCATCCACCCACTCACCCATCCATCCACCCACACACCCTCCCATCCACTCATCCACCCACCCACCCATCCACCAATTCATCCACTCATCCATCCACCCACCCATCCATTCATTGCACATGCAAAACAAAACAAAACAAAACAAAACACGTTTTTCAGTTTCAAATGCCGAGAATATTTGTTTGTAATGAGTAGTTCTTGAGTCTGGATCTAATCTTCCAAACGAGCGGCATTTATTACGTTAAAACTATCGAGTTTCCTTCACAAGAATTAATCGAGGCAACTGCAAATTAAGGAATGAGTCACCGAACCTCCTCAAGTGTAGCCGTGAATCCAGTGTTCGTGTTCCGCTGCTACAGGAATGCTAACACCCACGCACATGCACGCGCACACCTAAAACAAACACAGAAGACAGACTAAAGTTGAAGTTTGGTTTTGTTTAACGACACCACTAGAGCATATTGATTAATTAATCATCGGCTATTGGATGTCAAACATTCGGTACCTCTGACGCATACGCACACGTACACATGCAGACACCACAATTTAAATACATAGAAGCGAAATTTTAGATACGCACTCGTTCGCGCATACGCATACGCATACGCGCACATGGAGACATAGCTTATACGTAATGTGTAATGCGTAATGCGTAATCCGCATCAATCACTTTCTATGCAAATGGGCCAAGTAGATTCCGTTTAGGTGTTCCCCGTACGCGCGTGTGTATCCAGTAGCTCCATGCATTGTGGATTACGTATTCGCATATGGATTAAGAGACAAATTGAATCTTTCTCCTTACAACCACGCACATGCACGCGCGCACATACAAACAGAAATAGAGGGCAGACACACACCGCCACATCCTCGTCAACCCATTTGTCGATCGATCGAAAATACACAGAGTGGATCATAAATCGATTGTCGAGAAGGACAACGGCGTCAAATGCGAATGATTTTATTTAAAAGCATTTGTGTTTACTTAACAAATACGATAGTTAAAGAAAAAAAGAAAAAATTCTAAAAAAGCTATGTTTGGAACAATTCATTCATTCATTCATTCATTAGTTCATTAATTCATTCATCCATCCATCCGTTCATCAATAAATAGAACACACATGTATTTGTACACACATACCTACATCATCATATTATTTTTAACACTTACACTCCTCTCACAGAGGTCCAAACCGTCATCATATTATGTTTAAAGGGACACACCCTAGTTACGTTTATTTGTTAACCATTACGGCGTTGTTTTTTGCTATTAAACCCCATTTTTCACAAATAAAATTGCACTTTACTTACATTTTATTATTTAGAATACACATTTCCATTCACCTGAAGTGCTTTTTGGTAATCCTGATGTTTGTAAAACCACGAAATGCATTTTTTGCATTTTTTCACAAAACGTGTTGTCGAGAAAAAACCGTTAAGCAAGCGAGGTCCAATCTATTTTCAATGTCACAGACGTTGGTATATCACGTGACCGTTATCATTTTGGTTCGGTTTGTTTTCTCGTGCACGGTTCGCGCAATCAACATCCGATTTGTTGTTGTTCATTTGTGAGATTTTTCTTCACAGTTCGTGAACATTTTCAGTAACAATAAAGTTCAGACAAGTAAGTGTCTCAATTCAAAACGTTACAAACCCTTAAAACCAATAATTTTGCTAAGTCTTATGATATCTGGAGAGGGGATACAACCAGGACAGAACAGTTGGAACATGTCCAGGAAAGGTGAAACGAACGCACCCCAAGTCTGTGAAATTTGTCGTGACGTAGGCATTGTTGTGCTTCTACCGGTGACATCAGAATACTAACTTTCAAAATTATTTCAAGCAATTGGGACATGGGGATTCCCATGGTATTTATCGATATAAAACCTGCTTTTTCACTCCATTTGATAAAAACGTGATCTAAGTGTGTTACAGGTTTGTAGATTAACCAAATTATAATTTATTTTCGCTGGATGGAACTAGGGTGTGCGGCTTTAACACTACACTGCTCTAACAGAGATCCAAACCGTCATTATAATATTTTAACACTACACTACTCTTGACATAGTTTCTAGTGGAAGATGAATGGCATTCACTCTTAATTTGACAGAAGTCAAAACGGTGAATGACTCATCAGATAAATATCATTTGGCATTGCCCTATGACAAAGTCAAAACTGTCATTAGTGTTAACTTGACATTTCTCTAGCAGAAGTCAAACTCGTTCTCAGATTGTCAGAAGAAAATCAAAACCATCATCAGATAATCTTAACATTGCTCTGACGGAAGTGAAAACCATCATGAGATAATTTTAACTTGACATTGTCCTGACGGAAATCAAAACCGTCATCAGACAGTCTTACCTTAACATTGCTCAGAAGAAAGTCAAAGCTGTCAGCTTTGTTAACTTGGCATTAATCTGACAGAATTCAAATCCCTTCTTAGATTGCCTTAACTTAACGTTAAATTGTCTTTTTTCATATTGCATAGACAGAAGACAAAACATATTTTAACTTAACATTGCAGAAAGTCCAAACCACCAAGCGATTGTTGCTGCTTTGGTGGAAGTCAATATAGTACTTTTTTTAAACTTGACATTGCACTGGAGAAAGTTAGAACCATCATGCGATTGTTATAGCCTTGAAGAAAGTCAATCTAGCCACGACACTGTTTTATTTTCACACTACTCTGAAGGAGGACAAAGTGAGTTTGAATATTCAGTTTCTTTGTTTTTTTACAATCAAGCTGCCAAATAGATGGCGATGTGAACCTTGTTACTGTTTTCCACAACTGAGACTGTAAATTCTATAAAGACTAAAACATCTAACGAATTGTCGGTATGTCTGTCTGTCTGTCTGTCTGTCTGTCTGTCAGTCAGTCAGTTCGTCAGTCAGCCAGTCTGGCCGCCTGCTGACTGTAAAACTGGTCTGTCGTTAACATGCTTCCATCACGATAAGATCTGGCAGAAGTAAAACTGACTGATCACGTGATACAAACAAAAATACTACTTCCCATAACAAGCATTCCATTATGTGAACGCCTGTACGCCGGCGAGAGACTGGCGAAAACATAACAAAAACAGGCAAGTATGGTTTACATAAGTTTTGTCAACGAGAAATGTGGACTGGCAGACGGTACTCGATTGCGATCAGATGCTGGAACGTCCCGGACGCGTAACAGCGCAACACAATCAGTGTTTTTGAATGCACCGCCCGTGGGAGAGAGTGGCGCCACCTAGGTTCTGGAATAGCTGCTGCTGCGTCGCTTTGGTATACATAGGTCTATCATCTTGTTCTTAAAAATAGATAAGTAATAATAAAGTTAAAGAATGATGATACTTCGCTTCAACTCGATATTTTCAGCTTGTATCCAATAAGTGTTTAACCACTTTGTTCTAGATACACGTCTCAGCTATTTGGGCGGTCTATCCAGAAGATTCATTCATTCATTCATTCATTCATTCATTCATTCATTCCAACTTATTTTTATGTTTATATCCAATTAAGGTTTAATCACTCTGTCCTGGGCACACAGACACCTACCCATTTAGTCCTTAAAACACGCTCTGGGTGGGAGCCGGTACCGGGATTTGAACTCAGTACCTACCAGACGTATGTCCGATGACTCAACAACGACACCACCGAGACCGGTATATCCAGAAGAGGGATTCGTTCCAACCAGTACACAATAACTGGATAAAGACCGTGGTATATGCATTCCTGTCTGTGGGAAAGTGCATATAAAAGATCCCTTTCTGCATAATGTAGCAGGTTTCCTCTGATGACTACGTGTCAGAATTATAAAATGTTTGGCATCCAGTAGCCGATGATAAATTAGTCGATGTGCTCCAGTGGTGTCGTTAAACAAAACAAACTGTAAAATTTATAGACACCACACCAATAGTATCCGTGTGGTTGCTTAGAATAGTTCAGTTTAGGAATTAGGTATTCATTAAAAATATCTTTTGAAATATTACAGGTAGGCTGACCTCTGTAGTATTTAAATAACCTATTGGTTTTATTACTAAACAACCGGCCTCGGTGACGTCGTGGTTAGGCCATCGATCTACAGGCTGGTAGGTATTTGGTTCGAATCCCAGTCGAATTTTTTTATCCAGATACCGACTCCAAACCCTGAGTGAGTGCTCCGCAAGGCTCAATGGGTAGGTGTAAACCACTTGCACCGACCAGTGATCCATAACTGGTTCAACAAAGGCCATGGTTTCTGCTATCCTGCCTGTGGGAAGCGCAAATAAAAAATCCCTTGCTGCTAATCGGAAAAAGTAGCCCATGTAGTGGCGACAGCAGGTTTCCTCTCAAAATCTGTGTGGTCCTTAACCACATGTCTGACGCCATATAACCGTAAATAAAATGTGTTGAGTGCGTCGTTAAATAAAACATTTCTTTCTGTAGTATTTAAATAACCTATTGGTTTTATTACTAAACGGTATTGTCCAAGTATTCACATAAAATACTCTGATAGAAATTGTCCTCAATCTGAACGACAAAACCGTAACACATGGTCTGGGCCCCGTTCCACGAAACGATCTTAGCCCTAAGATCAACTTAAGTGCATAGGGTAGCTTTTCGTGTATGGTAATCTTAGGGCTAAGATCGTTTCGTGGAACGGGGCCCAGGACCGTATATCTGCACAATGCAGAGTCGAATGGGAATTTGGCAAACTAATGGTTCACGTAAAACTTAATGGTGGCTTGCAGCCTACAGTCTAAGTTTATCTTGATGCACTATGATGGCAACTGCAGTTTAAAGGTGAATATTCGACTTTGAACCTTTAAAAATATCTCTACGACAAGTTCTAAAACTACTGGTGAATGGATGCATTGAAATGTTCCTTGCGTGTTCCGCTTCGCCGATGACTTTAGATCCATGTGCTGCCTCGCCCAGACTCAGGTTCGTGTTAGGGTAATGAATCTATGACACAAACTGTCAGCGAACGCCATCATCACGGGGAGACTCCCGCGCAAATATAGGTTTCTTTGTCCGAAACCGTGCGATCGTGTTTCTGAAACGGCGGAAATGCCGGTCTTAATAATTATCACACTAATAGCAAATAGCTATTAATCTTTTCCCTTTAAAGTGAATTATGTTATCAGGTTACAGACATCATCTAGGGCCGAAGGAAACGGACTGACTGTAGTAATGAGTCGAGTAACTGATATAAAAACAATCAGACACTCAAGCAATTATAGTAATTAGATATTTGTCAATTGTGGATGTTCGTGTTATAATGTACATGTTATTTGTTTGGTTGGCTATGTTAGTTACTATGGCTCGGAATTGAGGTGTAATGCCTTCATTACAAAGCAAAAGTTAACAAATAGTTTTGGCGGGAAGTCGCTATCATGCAATTTTGAGATAGTACCGTTAACTTAATAAAGTTAAAGTTTGTTTTGTTTAACGACTCCACTAAAGCACATTAATTAACCATCGGCTATTTGGTGCACTGGTTGGAACAAGTTAAAATAATAAAGAGTCACAACAAGGAATTGATGTTGAACATTGATTTATTGATTTATTTACCATTGTTTGACACCCAATAGCCGATATCGTTTTCATGCTGGTGTGTCGTTAAACATTCATTCATTCATTCATTCAGTCAGTCAGTCAGTCAGATAATTTTATTATCTTAATTTAAAAATAAAATAAAATTATAATATGTAATAATTATTTGATGTACGTATATATATACAATTATAATAATATAGCATAATTACAGATTTTATTTAAAGTATTATTTAAATGTCAGTCTCTCGTAATTCCGCATGGAGTGGCTTGTGTACTTTTATTCCTGCATTTTTGTATTTTAATGTGTTTAAATCTATGTACACATGGGTAGACTAAAATAAAAATATTTGTCTGTCTGTCTGTCTCATAATAATCAATGCCTCCAATAAAAACGCACTCATCAAAACTGTCATTAAACATTCGTTCATTCATCCATCCATTCGTTCATCCATCCATCCATCCATTCAGTCAGTCAGCCAGTCAGTCGGTCAAATAATAATCAATGTCTCCAATAAAAACGCACTCATCAAAACTGTCATTAAACATTCGTTCATTCATCCATCCATTCGTTCATCCATCCATCCATCCATTCAGTCAGTCAGCCAGTCAGTCGGTCAAATAATAATCAATGTCTACAATAAAAACGCACTCGTCAAAACTGTCATTAAACATTCGTTCATTCATCCATCCATTCGTTCATCCATCCATCCATCCATTCAGTCAGTCAGCCAGTCAGTCGGTCAAATAATAATCAATGTCTCCAATAAAAACGCACTCATCAAAACCGTCATTAAACATTCGTGCATTCATTCATTCATTCATCAATCGATTATTTAATTCATTCTTTCTTTCATTCATTCGTTCGTTCGTTCATTCGTTCATTCATTCATTCATTCATTCATCCAGCCAGCCAGTCAGTCAGTCAGTCGGTCAAATAATAATCAATGTCTCCAATAAAAACGCACTCGTCAAAACTTGCAACATTCCACTAAAAGGTAAAAGCTTGACCAGGTCCAAGACCACGGCAAGACCTGATTACTGTTGATGGGAACAGCTATAGATACGGTGTAAACAAAGTCATATTTTTCCACTTAGAAAAATAAACCAAATCATATGTGTTTGGTGATTTACGAGAGGTGGGGAAGTTATCGCACCTGGGCAGAACCAAACTTTATTTCATTAAACACAGATGGCTCCGGGTTTCTTAGTACGTGTGTACCTGACGGAGCATAAGTGTATGAGATGGAGTGGGGTGGGGTGGTGCAGGTGGACAACTGCCCCCCCCCCCCGCCCCACGCTCCCAATGCTGGAGCAAATCCAAAAATTCTGCAAAAACGTTAAAGACATTCGGTCAAAATGAAGTGGCCTGAAACCTTTTCACCATGTATTTCCATCGTTCTACCTACAATATTAGTTGTAATCATATAAAAATACGTAATGATTGTTTGCAGTAATGATAATATGGATAAAATTAATGTTGTTATCCAGAGTCCCCTCTCCCCTTTACAAAAATGAGAGCTCGTATGCCTATGTTCTGGAGTATCAGGAGAACGATCTCGGTTTTATGCAGTGTATGGGAGATATAGACAATAACTTACGAGTTACGAGGAATTACGGATTATCTGTCCCTAATGAAATTAATTTCACTTGGGACATAAACATGATACGAAATGATAGCGAGTTTAATATCCTATTTATTACCCATAATCGATCTTCATTTATATCACTCATCTCGTTTCGTTGACGTTCCTGTAAAGTTGTAGTGCGCCAATTGATGACGTCATCGTGTGACGTCAAAAGTGTTATGTTCCACTTGGCATTCTAGTGGGACGTATCACTTTGATATGTACCAAGATATTTGTAACCAACGAAACGAGATGAATGATATAAATTAAGATCGATTATGGGTAATAAATAGGATATTAAACTCACTACCATTTCGTATCATGTTTATGTCCCAAGTGAAATAATTTCACGACGGACAAAATGGAAGCTCGTTTAATATCCTATAAATATGTACCAAGATATTTGTAACCATATGGGTAATAAATCTATTTATAGTCCATCCCACCATTCTATTTAAATTGTTTTGGTAAATAATGTCTGTGGTTTGACGTAAGAAGAAAAGTAAAAGTGTTTTGGAAATAACAAATTAATACAATGTGTATGTGCAATTTACAAATCAATCGGCTCGGAAATAAATAACTTGTAGTAAATTACATATTTTTTAAAAAAAACAATGCGATTCCTGTGGGGCGGACTATAGACAATTCTCACTAAGTATAATCTTATAAAGTTTGCAGGGCCGTAGCATTATAAAAACTTAAAGAAAATTCTCTTCTTAACCGTTTAAGGAATTTTAGACTATTAACTACTCAGTTGCCCCCCCCCCCCCCCCCCCAACAAAAAATCCTAGCTACGGCCCTGGTTTGTTTTGTTTAACAATACCTCTTGAGCATATTGATTTTATAATCATCGGCTATTGGATGTCAAACATTTTGATTTCTGTTTGTTAGAAACTATAATTAGAGATGACATCGAGCGATGACTAGATAGTGTCGTCAGTGGTGTTTTCGTTGTATGAAGTCATCGGATGCTCGCGTGTGAACGACGTGTCCGGATGTTCTTTCATCCGCGTGACAAACATGGCATCCCGCCCCGCGCAACACAACGGCCACTCGGCAAGGTGTCCGTAATAACCGTGTTGGTGACGTCACAATCATCGTCACGTGATCGCGGCGTCCTACCAAGTGTGGACAGTCTTTTGTAACTTGGATTTTTCTTTTCAATTCACACCCTCTTTAGGATGTCAGCGTGGAACTGTGAAAATTTTAATTATATACGGGTTTACATTATAAGGGTGTGGGCACGCGATTAAAGCGCCAATTTACATGATTGTGTTGACTAGAAGAAAGTTAATTAAAATGAGAATTTGATGATACTATCATGCTATTTACGTTAGAGTTTCTGCCCAGGATGTGCGTGCCTAAGTCTTCCACAGACAACATCGCGTGTAAAATAGATAGAATCTGACCAATGAAAATACCATTAGATCTGAATATTTTGTGAATCTTTTGTGAACTACTTGTTTCTATAGCTACTTATATTCCAAACAGGAAAATATCTTTAATATATAATTGTGGTCATCATAAAGGATCTGTTAGTTGCAAATGTGTTACGATGGTGGCAAACTCAGGACAGTCCCTTTGAAATATAACGGAGAACACAGATTACGGTGCACGTTTTGCTTCCGGGTCAGAGATCATTTATAATTCTACAATAGTTCCTTATTGGCAGACTATAAAGGGTGATATATTCACTTGTAAGAACGGCTTAAAGTACTAGGTCTTCTGGCTGGGATTTTCACGTAAATTTGAAGTATTATTTATTATAAGATAGCAATGAAATACATAGATATACAGATGAAAAGTAATGTTTTGACTGCATTTTATTTACAGTGAAAATATAGAAATCATATTTATATTTTTATGAACAAACTTTTAAAAATGAAAAAAAAAATGTAATTTAGACAATTGTACCTTATTTAAAAAAAAATAGTTACGAAGTGCAATTACGGTGAAATATATAAAACTAATTGTGTATGAAGTTAAAAAATGGTGACACAATGTCCTGTCGTTGGGTGTAAATTAAAGTTTTAACTTCCAGTTAGATTCATGTTTTGTTTGGGTTATATTGGACGATCGCTTTGTCGGGTATAGTTACACAGCAGTTTTATTAAATATTAATTTAATGTTTAAATATACTTTTTTATTCGTATTATTTTTAAAAGTCCACAATCAAATACATTATCTACAAATGTTCTAACGGAACATATGTATCATGGTGTTACATGTTTTCGAAGCAGACGATATTGTAAAAAAATTAGGAAAGATGTATATAATAAATAAACCATTTCATGGCGGGGTTTTTTTAATACGATTTTTATGTCAATTCATATTGTGTGAAAAACATATTTTTACTCGTTGCTTTGCATTTCATGAAATATCGTTGACATAGACATCGTATTCGTTAAAAAAAAACCCTATAAAATATTATTTACTTTTTGGGACAGGTGGCTGGTGTGAATCAGTTACTGCGCCTACCATGAGGACACACACTACAATCAGACAGGGTCGTTGGCAAAAATCCGAGACGTACATGTCATTAGTTTTGTAGAAAATCTAACATGTTCATCTATCCAGTTGGCTGGAGGCGGGGAGTAGCTCAGGTGTACAGCGATCGATCTAGGATCGATTCCCGTCGGTGGGCCCATTAGGCTATTTCTCATTCCAGCCAGTGCTCTACAACTGGTGTAACAAAGGTTGTGGTGTGTACTATCCTGTTTGTGGGATAGTGCATATAAAAGATCCCTTGCTGCTTATAATCGAAAAGAGTAGCCATGGAGTGACGACAGCGGGTGTTCTCTCTCAATATATGTGTGGTCCTTAACTATATGTCTGACGCCATATAACCGTAAATAAAATGTGTTGAGTGCGTCGTTAAATAAAGCATTTCCTTCCTTCCTTCCTTCTATCCAGTTGGCAAGGCAACGAGTGTGATTTCACAACCAGAAGGAAAAACAAAGACGTGTTATTCCATTATTAAATTTAAGTGCTTACGGTGTGTGTCTGAGGTTAATATATGGCATTTCATTGATTACATGTGCTCATAAATACACATTCCAATCACGATCAATATACTGTGCGATGAATGAATGAATGGATGTTTAACGACACTCCAGCACAAAAATACACATCGGCTATTGTGTTTCAAAGGTAAACTACACTATGAAAGTCTGTTGTCTGATCAGATAGTACAGTTTGTTGTTGTTTAACGACACCACTAGAGCACATTGATTTATTTATCATCGGCTATTAGTAATTTTCACATATAGTCATAAAACCCCCAGCAGATTGTTCCATTAGCAACAAGGGATCCTTTATATACACCATGCCATAGACAGGATAGCACATACCACGGCCTTTCATATACCAGTCGTGGTGAACTGGCTCGATTGAGATAAAGCTTAATGGGCCAATAAGCTGGAGTCACAAGCGAATATAATAGTGACAATGTCCAGTGTTGATTGGATGAGCGTTCGTTATGACGTCATCAGACATTATTGCCGCGCAATGTTATTCCACGGGTGTCGTTGACACGGCCTGTTTATGCCCTATCACAACAAAACACAACTTTATTTTATTAAACCAACCAAGATTCTGTTTGTGTACTTATATTCACTGAAGGTTCAAACTCGTCCATTCTATCAACGGAAACGTCTTCTTTTTTTTTAATCACTCAACGATCTGCCTCTTATTACAAAAATGCATAGCCTGAGGAAGTTTTTTTCTTCAAAATGATCCAGAACCAACAGCCTGGGAAAATTCCTCTTTACTCTAATAACAAGATCTGTCTAACTATTAGTTTAGCGAAGATATCTGTTTGCTTTGTGTTTGCCGTATCATGCATGTGTTACTAGTATCACAAAGACTTTGCCACTGTATTGTAGCCTTCGTTGATCGCATAGCTTATCGCCTTAACCGGGACACAGACACGGACCAGAACAGCTGCTGTCGTAGCATAATTAATGATGATTCTTACAAGTTTGTTTTCGAGTGAGTAAGTCTTCTGTGTCGTAGGTGTTAATGTCGCCGGTAGACTTTGCCGCAAGCATGTTATTGCTCAAGTAAACGTTTTGTACAAGAAATAATCCCATATTGATATCTGTGAAAATATATGTTCCCTCTAATTAATGGGTCGCGTGTGTTGAAAGAGTCGGGTAATAGTTTTCCAGTGGAACAAAGCGAATAATAGAATGGGCCTTTCTAAAGAAAACATTATGCGATACGCGGAATTGAAAACCGGTGTAGTCGGGTTTCGTTAAACCAGCCAAGACGGGTCATTTGACCGTGTCGGATTACAACAGTATGTTGATAGGATTCTCCAGACGGGTAAATTCCAGGAAAGCACTTCACGCATGAATTATGACCTACTTTTTTTATGAACAGCGGGCACGTAAAACCAAATACGTATATGCAAAGTACCTCATAACGCACCAATTAGTTTTAACAAATTATAGGGTTTTTTGAAATTCCAATTTACTCTCGAGTCATAGAGTTTCAAAACATGAAAGATGAGAGTTTTGATTTACGCTCTAAAATGGAGGTTAGTAGTCCTAATCGAGTTTTTAGTATGCAAAACACTATCTCACCTGTCATAAGGGAACAGGTACAGGAAAGTTGGCACTGGTTGTGTAAGCCACTAAAATAACTGTTACTGTATTGAGGTACACCTTAACATAATATAGTAGAAACATTTAACGTTTTGACTCATTGTTTTACGAATTCTATTTTTGGTGGGCCGCTCTTTAGAAGACGCCATTTACATTTAACCCCTGTCCTGGACGGAGGAACCGGCTGAGGCCGACACCTGCGCCCAGGACAGGCGTGCGCTACAACAGCTTGCTCTGAATGTGCACGTTAAACTCTCTGACCTGACCTGACCTGACATTTAACAATAGGACTTGCCAGAAGCGAAATTTTATTTCAAGCTGGCTTCTTCTCTGTATTGACGCACGAACGCACATTCCCCCCCCCCCCCTCCCCCCATCCCAATATATTTCAACATTTCCAACAATTTTATGTTTGGAATCCACACATAATAAATCTGTCATGTGTGTCTTGTATGGCCACGTTTAGAAAAATGAATCATGACGTCAAAACCTTCACCGCAAACGTGCACATGACATCATCGTAGATTTAACAGATGAGAAGATGGTATGGAATCAAAAGAATCTTCCAGAGGGTACATGAACATATGAGAGATATGTTTAATACCATACCCATCATATTATATATGTATTCATCAACGTGCTGTTGTATCTGTCGTTATATGCGATCATTTCATTTCATTTCAACTCATTTTCGTGCTTATATCCAATTAAGGTTCAAGCACGCTGCCCTGGGCGCACGCCTCAGCTATCTGGGCTGTGTCCAGGACAGTGAATTAGTTGTTAGTGAGAGAGAAGAGGGTGTAGTGGTCTTACACCTACCCATTGAGTCGTTAAAACTCGCTCAGGGTGGGCCGGTACCGGGCTGCGAACCCTGTACCTACCAGCCTTATATCCGATGGCTTAACCACGACACCACCGAGGTCGGTTATGCGATTATAGATGTCCTCGAAACCCAAGCAGAATATGCACACATGAAATAATGAATCAAACTTCATATCCTGCAACGATAAACCTTTAATCCTTCTGTCAATGTATCCCAGCGCGTGTTCATATCGCCTCCATTGAAAGTTCGTGCGCTTCTCGTCACAGAAACAGGACGATCAAACTCCAGCAATGTTTTTGGATAAAGTGACACCCACAAAAGACTTGTTTGTTCAATTATTTCTGACGGTGACTCCAGCGTCCGGATGTAATGAGGTTTGACGTGTATTTTCAAAGGATATGTTATTCTTTCTTATCTTACATAACACGATATATATTGCGCCGCGTGATGTTTGCGCCGCTATTCCTGCTATAGCTGCAGTTTGTCTTGAACTTTGACAAACGTCTGTCAAATTGTGTATCATCTGTCTGTGTTGCTTGACAACACAATTTTGGCAGGTTTACAGACAATTTTAGCCGAATGTCAAGAGTAGTGCAAAAAGGGTTAAAGTCACTTGTCGGGAACCCATGAAACCGATTAAGATGTCCAGGGAGTGTTATGACAAGTTCACCACTGCTGGCCTCTTTATATATTGAAGCCCACTCCCTTCTGCAAAGAATATGCAATTTCGTCTGTTAGCTTGTCACTGACGCCTTGTGGTAGACTGAAAGCCAAATGAAATTTCATTTTTGCGAGAGTTCCAAAAGATTTGAGGTGGTGATGTGGGTTGATGTCTAGAAGGCCCCTAACTGACCACAGAAACCCAGTCTTACGTGAATCAAATGTGGGATGAAATTGGGGATGCTACTCAAAATGCCCCCAAATTGTCATTATTTTTTTTTAGTAAGTTACAAACGTAATTCCTTTAACGTTTGGTAGAGAACATCGCACTGTATTAATCTGAACGACAAAAACGTAATACGTGGTCAAGGCAGTATCGCTGCAGTCGAATGGGGTATTTGGTAAAATAGTGGATGACTCCATGAATCTCTATCCAGTGCCTCGTCTATCGGAGGACAGCCACTTCCGAGGAGATCATTTACCGGATATTTATCATTTTTGCATCGCCACAAAGAGGACTGCTACTCCCAGACTAGTTTATTAAATCAAAACTAACATAGGACAGAGTTCGTTTGAATACATATAGCTGTGATGACATGCACTCATGAATCAATGTTAAAACAGTGATGATATCAGGTGTTCGCGAAATTGGAGTATCTCCTGCCTCACCGGTGGCACCCGTCATGAGCACTGCCACAGTGGCAGTATTTAAACAACTTAATAAACTATATCTTATGGGAAATGTCATTTAAGGCGCTAATAGTGCTAATTAGCCGTTTAATTATAGCAAAAGTTCTATCTATGGAAATAAAAAAAATATATAGAGGAGGGTTTCCCGATTCGGAATAATCAACTTAAAATGAAAAAACAAATGTGCGAAAATGTTAAATGGTATTAATTCCAAGCATAATTTATTTCCAATTTCGTACAGTGTAAATCAGCAATTTCAAAGGATATATTTTATATAGCCTGCATAACTTGCTGGAAACCTGTTTAACAAACGATGAAAATAATAATTAAAAAAAACTTTCCACATTTTAAAAACAATTGAATCTAACCAAATTAAAAAAAAAAAAGATAATCTAATCAACAAATGTAAACACTCATCACTAAATAACTTAAAATATGTTTCGTTTAACGACACCACTAGAGCACGTTGATTTGTTAATCATCGGCTATTGAATGTCAAATATTTTGTAATTTTTACATATAGTAGTAGAGAGGAATCCCACTACATTTAGAAACAAATTCCTTCCCTTCTTCCCTACCCTACTCTACCCTTCCCTTCCCTTCCCTACCCTACCCTATTGTGCTTGATAGGCGTGCTTGATCAGTGATATGATGGAAACAAGCCAAGAATTACCAACACCCTTCCTTTAGATTTCTTCTAACCCATGGGGGGGGGGGTCGATGGGTTCGACCGACCCCCCCCCCCCCCCTGAAATCGCTTTTTTTTAATAATTTAATATATCTGACATTGATATCTGACATTATTATATTTACTCAACATAGAAATATATGCCCAATATCTCTGCAATCTATTTTGGAACCCCCCTTTTCAAAATCCTATGTACGCCCATGTAACCAATGATAAAGAATATGAGCCGGTACTGGGATGTTTCTGAAACACCTAATTTACGTTTATTTATTTATGTCAGTATAATGAAACCAGACGATATCAAACTGCCTATCAGTGACACAAACACTGAACTAGAAATTATTCCTGAATATCAGCAATGATTTAGATTTGGTTTCGACTACACTAATCTATAAACTGAAGCCAAAAACATATTTCTTGCCAAAAATATAATTTATTTTCACATCTCTAGTTGCCAAGAATAAAACCTGAAGCTACGTAACTGACAACAGGTCTGGCAACAGGTGATTGTCTTCAGTCGGTCTATAGATACAAGTTTTATCACTCTGACTGGAGAAGTAGGTATTAGTTGTCAAAGGGCAGGCTGGCCGCTGTCTGCAGTCCCGAGGCGCTATCTTCCAGATAACATAATTACAACCGGATTCAATTATCTTTGTCTTCTTACACAGATTCGCCTTACAAACGAGAGCTGACCGGCCTCGGCGGTGTTAGTGGTTAAAGCTATCCCGATTTAAGTATGGTAAGTACTGGGTTCGCTTCCCGGTACCGACTCCCATCCAGAGCGAGTTGTAACCGACTCAGTGGGTAGGTGTAAGGCCACGGCACCGATTTATTGCTCACTAATCACTAACAACTAACCAGGCAGACAGTCCAGATAGCTCATGGATGTGCCCAGGAGGGCGTGCTTGAACCTTAACTGGATAAAAGCACGAAATTCAGTTGAAATGAAATTAAGCCAAGATCAGGTTGTATTGCAGCGAGCTGTAACCGATTCAGTGGGTAGATGTAAGATCATTCTCTCTCACTAACCACTACCATGGACCAACAGCTCAAATAGTAGCTGAGGTGTGTGCCGAAGACAGCGTGCTTGAACTTAACTGGATATAAGTCGAAATGAATGAATTAATTAGATTCCAATAACCTCTGCCCTGTCGCCTGACGCTCAGCCTGTATTTATTAGAATAAAAAAAAACTATTTCCAAACGCAGATAATAAGTATTTTATATGTATTAGCAGCAAATTCTGAATGAAGGAAGGAGAAGGAAATGGTTTATTTAACGACGCACTCAACACATTTTATTTACGGTTATATGGCGTCGGACATATGGTTAAGGACCACAGATATTGAGGGAGGAAACCCGCTGTCGCCACTTCATGGGCTACTCTTTTCGATTAGCAGCAAGGAATTCTTATATGCACCATCCCATAGACAGGATAGCACATACCACGGCTTTTGATGTACCAGTCATGGTGCATTGGCTGGAACGAGAAATAGCCCAATGGGCCCACTGACGGGGATCGATCTCAAACCGACCGCGCATCAAGCGAGCGCTTTTCCACTGGGCTACGTCTCGCCCCCAAATTCTGAATGAATTAACCACTTACAAAATGAGAAAGAATCTATGAATAAAAATTAGGAATACTCATGGATAATATAATTACAACAGGATTCACTATCAGTGTGTTGTGTGACACAGATTCGCTCTAAACGAGGGCCGATGATCGCTCCTTGCTGGCTGTAGTTCTTGGTTCGGAGCGCAAAGGACGGGCGGAAATAGGGTCACATGTCTCGTAACAGGACGAGGGTCACGGGTCTGATAAGAAGGCGAAGGTCAAGGTAGGCATTATGTTATCTCCTCCGTCTTAAAGGGACTGTCCAGTGTTTCTGCCAGTGTAACATTAAAGTTTGTTTTGTTATACGACACAACTAGAGCACATTGATTCATTAATCGTCGGCTATGGGATGTCAACCATTTGGTAATTCTGACACGTAGTCATCAGAGGAAACCCGCTATATTTTTCCTGATGCAGAAAAAGATCTTTTATATGCACTTTCCCACAGACAGGAAAGCACACACCACGGACTTTGACCAGTTGTGGTACACTGGTTGGAAAGAGAAAAAGCCAATCAGTTGAATAGATCCACTTAGGTGGTTCAATCCTGCGATGCAAGCACCTCAGGCGAGCACTCAACCAACTAAGCTAAATCCCGCTCTCCCACCCCACCCCACCCCATTGTAACATGTTCACGGCTAGTAGATTCATTCTGATGACTAAAGTTACATATGAAACATATTTTCATGTTTAGAATATTAGTATTGGTATAAACAAATTGTTTCTTGTCGTCCTAATGTTTGTATTAGCTGAACAGTCAGCCCACATAACTAAGGTATGTATGTCCAGGACAGCGAGCTTGAACCTTACTTAGGGACACGCGAAAATAAAGTTAAAATGAAATGATGATATGGCGCAGGTCATGGTTTATGTTATGTTATTTCTGTTGGTAGAGCAGCTTAAAGACCCACAGACAGAGGAAGAAAAAAGTTTGTTTTTATTTAACGACGCCACTAGAGCACATTGATTTTTTTTATCTTATCATCGGCTTTTGGACGTCAAACATATGGCCATTCTGACACAGTTATTTTTTTTTAGAGGAAACCCGCTGTCGCCACATAGGCTACTCTTTTACGACAGGCAACAAGGGATCTTTTATTTGCGCTTCCCACAGGCAGGATAGCACAAACCATGGCCTTTGTTGAACCAGTTATGGATCACTGGTTGGTGCAAGTGGTTTACACCTACCCATTGAGCCTTGCGGAGCACTCATTCAGGGTTTGGAGTCGGTATCTGGATTAAAAACATAGAAAGAGAAAGACAGACGGTTGAAATCCCATTGATGCTGAACATCAATTTCATTTATAGAACGATATAAATACCTGAATACATGTCACACTATGACACCTTACTATTTGAATTTGTGTTTTTGTTTAGTTGTAAATGTATCAGTATTGTTAATAAATCTGTGTTCACTTATAGTAGTAAAGAAACGCGTACATTTATAGTAACATGAATGAATGAAAAATACATCGGCTATTTGTATAGTAACAATGAGCATTTAATTATTATTTGTTTAATTGTTATTTAAAAGTTAAAATGTTTTAGAATGTTTATATTATATTTTTAACAACTAACGAAAGTCGGTCCTGTGCACATCTAACGATGTCAGATTCTGTGTGCAGAATAGGTACATAAATTAGTAAAAGAAAGAAAGAAATGTTTTATTTAACGACGCACTCAACACATTTTATTTACGGTTATATGGCGTCAGACATATGGTTAAAGACCACACAGAGTTTGAGAGGAAACCCGCCTGTAAAATTAGTAAAAGTGACAGACGCTACGTTTCAAAACTGCGGTATATGTTTCACCGTTAGAACTGTTTCTGAAAGTTGAAATTACCTAGTACCTTCATTTTATTGCTTAGATTATGCATTTTTATATACCCAAAGTGTTTCATGTCATCCTGGTGTACGACAAAATGCTATTTTTTTTCATCATTCTTAAAACGCACATAACTCTGACAGGTTAACGGTTATACAGCCAGGTTTTAGTCTATTTTAAAGGGTATCTCCCCAGTGTTCGAGATTAACGGTAACCCGATATCCCGGAGATACCAGAATTTAATTTTGGATACCAGACTTCAATAACCCAGTATCCCACCGGGATACCATATAATGTTTTTTGTTTTGTTTTTTAATCCTGCATTTTAATTTTTCACTGAAACAATGAAAGTCATCATTTACTGGTGAAGTTAAGTAACAGTGTCGTCCAAGTTTATGAATTTCATTTAAGTGGGATACTAAATTCTCAGGTGGGATACCAAATTTTAAAATGTTAGTATCCAACTGGGATACTGCCCAAATGTTTTAATCTCGAACACTGCCGTCACCGTTTCAACTTCACAGACTCTCGTTTCACTCTGTTGTAACTTTATCCAGATGTGTTATAGATTTGTAGATTAAGCAAACTTAGTATCCATTTTGACGAGTTGAAACTAGTGTTTGCGTCTTTAAGTAAGCGAAACGTGGCAAGACTAAGTATAGTATAGTTTATTTGCTGTAAATCTTGCGGGTCATAGGCATAAAATATTCAATAATAAATAAACAGAAATATATACATGCGAGATTGTGTATTTGTAGGATGGACATTCAAGTGAGTTGAGAACGTAAATATGTTGACTGTTTGAGATATTTACCAAGATTACAGATTTCTTTTTTGTTTTGAACAGATAATAATTGCATATTACGCAAAACAAAGTAATTGTTTTATTTTGTTTTGAAAAGGCATGCTTCAGGATTTCTTAATATCAACAGAGGATTCCGACAATGATATTTGTCATTACCCTGTTTATTTATACTGTTCATCTACGTTATTTAGTCTAATTAAAACAAATCAATCATCAAATGAATTAAAGTAACAGATGTGCAAAATGTTTGGTAAACGACAGATAATCTCCCTGCCCCGATAATTAAATATGGTTACAGGGCTCCAACTTAAGAATTTGTCTCCCACGGCATTTTTTTTAAAGAACTGCAAAGGGTGAAACAGTTCACCGACGGCAATTTTGAGCCTGCCTATTGCAATTTTTTTTAAAGTGACATATGCAGAAAATAAACCTGACTGAAAGACTATCTTGTTATTTGTAGACATCTTTTAAATGTGCAAATGTTAAATATTGGCAGATAATGTACACCAGGTGTATACATTTCGCCATTGTTGAGGAGCTTTATCGGCGGCACAAAAGTGCCATCGGTGATGCTCTCTAACTACGGCAATTTATATCTCAACGACGACAATTGCCGTCGGTGCCGCCGTTAAGTTCGAGCCCTGTGGTTATTTATGGAAATATATTCCAGAAAATACTAATAGTGATATCTTAAGCCCCGTCCACATGACCAAAATGTACATGTACAAAATGTTTGCATATTTCACCCATGTGTGCAAAACTATATTTGCTAAGCGTTTACGTGACTACTGTCTAAAAGGAAGATGGCCTGAGTATAATATGTACCGACTACGGTCGGGCTGCTGGTGCTCCCTTGCACTTGCCAGTGCAGGCGGTCCCGCCTCCCTCCCACCCCCACCTTTTCTGTCCTGGGCAGAGAAGCCGGTCGAGGTGTGCCCAGGACAGGCGTGCGCTACCATAGTTTGCTCTGAATGTGCACGTAAAGCCCTATGACCTGACCTGATCAGTATAATATCATTGCAACTCGGGTTTTATTTATAGAACCGGCCTCGGTGGCGTCGTGGTTAGGCCGTCGGTCTACAGGCTGGTAGGTACTGGGTTCGGATCCCAGTCGAGGTATGAGTGTCAGAATGACCATATGTTTGACGTCCAATAGCCGATGATAAGATAAAAAAAAATCAATGTGCTCTAGTGGCGTCATTAAATAAAACAAACTTTACATTATTTTTTTTACTATTTATAGAAATATTTGGAAACATTTGCTCAGGTAAGCAAGTTCTGTTGCGCGTACACATGACCAAAACTAGTCTGAAATACTCAGCCAATGCTTTTACTTATATGCAAATGTTCATTTGCATGTGGTCTCCACTAGGTGCAAATTATTCAAAATTACCCATGTGAGTATATTTACTCATATATGCAAATGCGTTCATATGTCCAAATTTACTCAGCGATGCAAATTTGCATATATGTAAACAAATACTCTTGTATGCAAATGTGTGCATCTGAACGGAGTTTTAGTCGTGGACTTTCGTGCAAATATTAACTTAGCAAATTTCCATGCACGGCTGTTTATTGACTTGGCTGATAGGTTTGTGGATGAAATATCTAAACGGGAACCGTGGGGTCGGTGTTTGTGAAGTTTGTTGATGCAAGAATTTCAAAGTACAGCTGGTCTGACAGCTGTAAGATCTAATAATGATGGCTTTTGTCTGATAAACTCGCTCTGTATTTTTAAAATATTCACCGCAGTCGCCACGATCCGCCCACTCATCAATCAGGGCAAATCTCCATCAATGATTGGCTACATATGGTTGTTTCTTGTGACGATTCTAAAAGCTGACTAATCACTGGCGGTAAAAATTAATGGGGGTAGTATCCGTAGTTATAATATTGACGGAGATAAACTAATTTACATAATTTTGCCAACTGTTCCACTTAATATCTGTTTGTGAGGTCTAGAGATCATCGCTTGTCATACATATGTACAAATATACAGGAAATAGAAGAACGCAATGTAAATGGAGGCAATAACTCAGTTTGAAGAGTGGAGCAAGATGCAGTTCAGCATTGGTCTCAGTGGTGTGGTGGTCGTCGGCTAATAGGTTCTGCGTTCCCACCCATGTACCGACTTCAGTGGGGAAGTGTAATACCACTACACAGATCTCTATCTCACTAACCAATAACAACTAACCACTAACGGTCTGTCCTGAACAGATAGTCTACATAGCTGAAGTGAGTGCCCGGGACAGCTTGTTTGAACCTTAATTGGACATAAGCACGAATATTTAGTTAAAATGGATGAATGGGTGAATTAATAAATGAACGAACGAACAAACGAATGAATGAATGAATGAATGAATGAATGAATGAATGAATGAATGAACGAATGAATGAATGAATGAATGAATGAATGAATGAATGAAATAACGAATGGCGAATATTCCGGTTCCAAAGCGGGGTTAGGGTTAGGGTTAGAGTTAGGGTTATCGACTGAATGGATAAAGCCATTATACCGACTTATCTCTCATAAACCACTAACCACCATTTGTCCTGGACAGACCGCCCAGATAGCTGAGGTGTGTGCCCAGGACAGCGTGCATGAAACTTGATTGGATAGAAACACAAAAATAATACCGTTGGTGGGCCCATTGGGCTATTCTCGTTCCAGCCAGTGCACCACGATTGGTTTATCAAAGGATGTGGTATGTGCTATCCCGTCTGTGAGGTGGTGGATATAAAGAATACCTTGCTACTAATGTGAAGACGGTCATAATAAAGAGCCACTTTCGGAATACTAAAAGCAAAACCTATGTGCACGTAAATCTCTTTGTCATTGTCACTAATTTGAAAAATTTTAGCGGGCTTCCTCTTTAAGACTATATTTTTATGTCAAAATTAAAAAATGTTTGACATCTAAAGCTAGTAGTGTCGTTAAACAAAACAAACTTTTAAAGAAAAATAAGTTGAAATGACATGAAGACAAGAGCAGGTTGTATCTTAGTAACAAGTAATAAATCTCTCTTCCGTCCTTCTGTGGACGAAATAGGTTTGGTGGTTGTGCTATTATGAATCGGTTTAAGCTTTCGTTCCCACCAGTGCCCCACAACTGTGTAACAAAGGCCGTGGTATGTACTATCCTGGCTATGGGATAGTGCATATAAAAAGATTCCTTCCTGCTAATCGAAAAGAATAGCCCATGAAGTGGCGGCAGTGGGTTTCCTCTCTCAATATATGTGTGGTCCTTAACCATATGTCCGACGCCATATAACCGTAAATAAAATGTATTGAGTGCGTCGTTAAATAAAACATTTCCTTCCTTCTTTCCTGTTTAAGTTTAGGCCAAATATTTCGATTACAATGAATGAATGAATGAACGAACGAACGAACGAACGAACGAACGAACGAACGAACGAATGGTTAACAACACCCCAAAACGAAAAATACATCGGCTATTTGGGTGTCAGAATTCAATCATAAAATCGTGAATGTTTTATAAGAATGGTACATGCACAACATTTCTGATAAAAAAAAGTTATCTTGTGCTCTCTACAAGGCACCCTACCTGACTTTCGTGTAATACTACCTGTCGTGTGGGTGCTTGGCAACCGTCGCTAATCATCTGGTGTTCTATCATTTCAGGTTGGTTATCTCTCAAAACACCCTCCCCCCCCCCCCCTCCCCCGCTAAACATTATGTTGGCTATTGTTATATATTAGTAGTAACATTAGGGCTGTTCCAGAATAAATCACATGGTACGGGAGTGGGGACACCCTTATTAATTGCCGTCCGCCCCACCCCCGTGCTTAATACTGGAACATGTACGCTCTTTTGTACGCGTATTTTGTTTTTGCAATATTTTCCAAGGGAAGCATGACTCGACTCCACTAAAAACATCGCTCACCAGAGGCTACACACACACACACACCTACACACACAGATATGCACCCACACACCCACACCTACACACATACACCTACACATACACAAACACACCTACACACACACACACACAGACACACACACACATACACCTACACACACACCTACACATACACACACATACACCTACACACACCTACACACCTACATACACACACACACACATACATACACACACACATACATCTACACACACATATCTACACACACATACACCTACACATACACACCTACATACACACACACACACCTACACAAACACACACCTACACACACGCACCTTCACACACCTACAAACACAGACACACACACACCTACACATACACACCTACACACACAGACACGCACACACACACACACACCTACACCTACACACATACCTACACCTACAAGGGAAGCATGTCTCGACTCCAATAAAAACATCGCTCACCAGAGGCTAGACTACCCCACACCCTGCACACACACACACCTACACCTACACCTACACACCTACACACACAGACATGCACACACACACACACATACACACACACACACTACACACTCCTACACCTACACACACCTACACACACACACCTACATATACACCTACAAGGGAAGCATGACTCGACTCCAATAAAAACATCGCTCACCAGAGGCTAGACTACCCCACACCCTGCACACACACACACCTACACCTACACACACAGACATGCACACACACACACACACATACACACACACACACTACACACTCCTACACCTACACACACCTACACACACACACCTACATATACACCTACAAGGGAAGCATGACTCGACTCCAATAAAAACATCGCTCACCAGACTACCCCACACCCTGCACAAACACACCTACACCTACACACACACCTACACACACACCTACACCTACACACAGACACGCACACACAGACACGCACGCACACACTCCTACACACACATACACCTACGCGCACACCTATACACACACAGACACGCACATACACACACACACCTACACATACCTACACACACACACACACACACACACACACATACATACACACGCACACACACATACACTTACACATACACACAAACACACACATACACACACCTACACATACACACACATACACATACACACACATAGATCTACACACCTACACACACATACATACACACACACACATACATACATACACACACATACACCTACACACATACACATACACCTACACACAGACACACACCCACATACACGCACCCACATGCACACACACCTACACACACGCACCTACCCCACACACACACGTGTACGCACACACACACATAAACCTACACATACACACACATACACACCTACATACACACAAACACACACATACATACACCTACACACACATACACACATACACCTACACACACAGACACACACACACATACACACACACATACACTTACACACACACACACACACATACATACACACACACAGACACATACACACACACACACACACACACACATACACATACACATACACATACACATACACATACACTGCACAAGTTGCTACACGCGCTCGCTCTTACAAAGTGAACAGCGCATTTCCTAATGAAACGTTAAAAGTCGCTATGGATGGGGACGGGTATCAGGATTCGAACAGAGTACCTACAGCCTTCCCGGTACTCAACCGAGGACGCTCTTCTGTCTAGTCGGGATGTCTGTAATATAAGATGATACAACAACAACAACAACAAAACCGTACTTGTTAGCTAGCGACAAATTAAGACTGGCCTCGATAAATAAATTAATCTTAGAATCGCGAGTCATCGTGTTCACAAAACACCCTTCTTGTATTCAACAAATCAATTACTAGTATTTTATCACGTCCAATTTATCAATCAAACCCCAATTCATTTGAACGAATAATCGAGTGTCGTGCATGTTTATTACGCAACAGTCCATAAACCGAATCGGATGAATGGAACACAAAGGCGGAATAAATCGTTTTTTAATTCACTGTATTCACACGCTCGATTCAGTATGTATGAGAAGTATGGGGTCATCTACTTATAATAATTGAAAAATATGGGGTCATCTACTTATAATAGTTGAGACATTCTTTGCATATAACAGATATAGGTTTCCGCGGCGCGGACATTGACGTCGTGTTGGCGGGGTGTAACGGGTTTTGGTGTATAGAGCGAGGTAGACCCATAACACGGATATACACCGGCCCGTGTAAATACTAGTAGATGGAATGCACAAAATGCCTTCCTTTTTTTAACGGGCTTTGCGTAACGCGGTTCTCTTAGTTTATCAAACAGCCAGGCAGGCAGGCGGGCAGGCAGGCGGGCGGACAGGCGGGCAGGCAGACAGGCCAACGACCAGTCTCTGCAGTCGTACTGATTTACGGTAGTCGCAAAGGACCGGACCGGCAGGGTGGAAAAAAATACAAGAGTCAAACAGAGCGAGAGAGAAAGAGAGAGAGAGAAAGAGAGGGAGAGAGAGAACTTGGATAATTTCAGACCATGTCTCAAGACGTTTAAGGAAAAATTGATGCGATTCAGCTTGTGTGAAGAAGAGAAGAGAAAAAAACCTTATGTCATGTGTGACATGACGTTTCAGATCAGTGGAATAAATGTTACGAGTGTTGTCGGGACTGCGGTTTGTGAAGCCATTAAGGAAAGTTACGGTTGTCGAGGTTTACTTTTAGCTATCACGAAAATGCTTGCTCGTGTCTTTGTGTGAACCAAGTGGAAAGAAGAAAGAAAGAGAGAGAGAGAGAGTTGGGAAAGCGGTGTATACTCGCAGCGGCAAAGCGGTCGCGTATGGATGTTTGTATACATGTAATTATTATTCTTACGGAGGTTGGAAGCTTGCCGGCGGATCCAGTGTTCTTCTTAGGGACGACGTTTCTCTAATGGGGAATAATAACAGAGAACAAAATGACCATCACTGCAAATGTTTGTCTTTCTTGTTATTTCGTCATCAGTGGTCAATGAGTAATTTGTGAGTTAGATTTTTTTAATACTTTTTTTTTTACTTTTTTTTTTTTTTTACTTTGGACTAAATATTGACATTGAACGCGGGTTTGAACGACAATATCGTGTGACATTTATTCTGTGTCTTTATTCAAATAACTCCCCACCAACGACACAACATCGAATCTGTCCCGCCAAAGCTCGAATGGGGCCAGTTGTGAACTGCCTAATCTCAGTGTGTCAGATTAAAATTGCGATACTGTCGTCGTACAGGTGCCCAGGGGAGGGGCTACGCGGCCCGGAGAGAAAGTCTTTGGTCCACAGCAATGATTAGGCTGTTTACAACCGCTACTGTTAGTGTTAGTATTACACAATCGGGTCAAACGTGAACACAGATTTACTATTTAGTGACGAGGGTCGCCACAAATCAAGGCTAAATCTGACCACTCATGTGTCCGAGAAAACGGATTTAGGGACGAGGATCGCCACAGATCAAAGCTAAATCTGACCACACGTGTGTGTGTGTCCAGGGACTGGTAGCAGAAGACCGCTATAGCAGAGGGCGATAGTAGCAGACGACCGGTTTACTGGGGGGGTCTGAATAAGACGTCTGTTGTTGCAGAACCATAGATTTTTAGGGACGAAGATCGCCACAGATAAACGCTAAATCTGACCACACGTGTGCGTGTTTGTGTCCAGGGTCTGGTAGCAGACGACGACAGCTATAGCAGAGGGCGCTAGTAGCAGACGACATTAGCAGACGATCGCTTCTACTGGCGGGACCGAACAAGACGTCTGTTGTTGCAGAACCACTGTTTCTGGTTTCCGGATCACACAATGGAACACGGCTTGTTCTTATTAACTCTCTCTATTGCGGTAAGTTTGGCCATTGTTATTATTTCATACGTCGGCATGTTATTGTATATTGTTGAAATATTGAGGTGTGTGTGTGTGGGGGGGGGGGGGGAGAGAGCTGAGGGAGTCTTTTTTTTTAATCATCAGTAAGTTCTGCCATTGTTATTGTTTCATATTTCGGCATGTTATTGTATATTGTTGAAATTGATGGGGGTAGGGGTGGAGAAGGGAGTATGTTTCTATTTTATTTAATATCTGTACAACTCAAATGTCCCTCGACTTACATATCAAACACTAGGTATGTGCTGTCCTGACTGAGAGATAGTGTACATAAACGGTTCCATTCTGCTAATGAAAACAAAAATGCAGAGTTTCCTCTGAAATCTATGTGTTAGAATTATCACACATTTGTCAGCTCAATCAATGATTAATTAATCAGTGTGCTTTTAGTGGCGTAAAACAAATAAATTTCACTTAATTAAACTGAGTCCATCTACTTCCAGGAATCTTATAATATCAGGACCAGATTATGCAAATAGGCCCTGCGAATATGGCCTGTGGATAGGGCCTGCGAATCGGCCCTGCGAATAGGGCCTGCAAATAGGGCCTACGAACAGGGCCTGCGAATATGGCCTACGAATAGGGCCTACGTACGACTGTTAAGAGGCTACCCCGATATGTAACTTGGCACTGTAAAATATGGCCTACGACAGTTGAGGGGATATGCAATTTATTTAAAACCCATTATCATAATTGGGACGGTGCGGTTGCGAACAAGCTTCATGCTATCAAACCCGTCTTGGAAGAGTGGCAGTCCTCCTATAGGTAGTACAGGAAGGATACCATAGTCTTGTGCCGTCCTCGCATCGGTCATACCTACTTTACCCATTCATTTAGCTTGAAGAAAGATCCTCCACCTCAGTGTGTGCACTGTCAGTGTACTCTGACGGTGCGTCACATTTTGGTGGAGTGTAAGCAACTGAGAGAAACTAGAAAATGTTTATTTGGCCAACGTAATGTGATGGAATCCTTTCGATTCCATCCAGAACTTATCTTACAGTTTCTAAGTGATACTGACTTTTATTCTAAATTTTAATTGTATCTATCTGTGCTATTTGTATTTTTTGCACAGTTCTTTACACTCTGCTTTAATTTAGCTGTTGATTTTTTACATTGATGTTTATCATCACTTTATTTGTTTGTATTTACCATAGTTTGACACCCAATAGCCGATGTATTTTTCGTGTTGGGGTGTCGTTAAAGATTCATTCATTCGTTAAATATTCAATTCATTCATTCATTAAAACACATCATAGTTACATGTATAAGCTATAAAAAAAACAGTCATCAAAACAGAGGATAATGTATTTATAACATGCACAAAGTGTTTTATACTATCACGATACCGAGAAGACCCGGTCTGATGGCGACTGTTATGATGAGTGGTAATTCGATCCTGTATGAGACGATCATAATTATACGAACGTTAAAAAAGTTAAAGTTTGTTTTGTTTACGGATGCGACTAGAGCACTATGCTTTTTAATCGTCGGCTATAGGATGTCAAACGTGTAGTCTTAGATCTTTTATATGCACCATCCCACAGACAGGATAGCACATACCACGGCCTTTGATACACCAGTCGTGGTGCACTGGCTGGAACGAAACATAGCCCAATGTGCCCACCGACGGAGAACGATCCCCGACCGACCGCGTATCAAGCGAGCGCTTTAAGACTGGGCTACGTCTCGCCCCTATATAAACATAAAATGCGTATTGGTTTCTTAATATAATACACTTGAAAACAAAATGCGACCTCCGTTCAGAAATCGCCCCAGAATCTAATAAATCTTAGCATCCAGTGTTCAGTGTGTGCAGCTTGCAGTTAAAGTATGTGAAGTATGTATTGTTTAATAACATTAACATTAAGCACACATTTATTTGTTGATAATCGGCTATTGGATGTCCAACAAGTGATAATTCTAACTGTATTCAGAGGAAATACGCTAGGCATCTCTCTCTCTCTCTCTCTCTCTCTCTCTCTCTCTCTCTCTCTCTCTCTCTCTCTCTCTCTCTCTCTCCCTCTCTCTCTCTCTCTCTCTCTCTCTCTCTCTCTCTCTCTCTCTCTCTCTCTCTCTCTCTCTCTCTCTTCCTCTCTCTCTCTCTCTCTCTCTCTCTCTCTCTGTTATAGAGTGGACAGGACTGCACTGCCTGGTAACTCACGTAAAGGTGACTATCACGAAATACAGACTTGGTAACCTATAGGTCGCGACACATTTATATTTCCATTAATATGACTATAACATCCCTTCACTAATACACACTAATACCTTGGTATTGATTCATGTCACTGTGGCCAGTGTCCTAATACTGTGTGTGTATATCACTAACACTCAACTGATCAAACTCCCGGTGATGTAGTTTCAGTTTAATAAGATTTTATGTAGAACGAAGTACCGTTCTCGACTTTCTTGATACGTGATAACCTCCTGATAACCTAAACGACCGTTCTCGGCTTATTCCGATGCCTGCTGAGCTAAATATAACAAAACAAACCCAGCTCGAATCATCGCATGTCCATTTATACTCTTTGTAATTAATTAATTTAGCTTTCATAGAACCGTTTCTAAGTTCATACTTTTTTATGATTAAATCCGCAATTTCACCAAATAAACTATTTCATGTTGTACCTGAACAAAAAACATTTTTTAGAGAAAAAAAGAAAGAAGATTTGTTTAACGACACCACTAGAGCACATTCACTTATTAACCATCGGCTATTGGATGTCAAAAATTTTTGTAATTCTGACATATAGTCTTAGAGAGGAAACCGGCTAAATTCTTTCATTGGTAGCATGGGATATTTTATATGCACCGTCCCACATACAGGATAACACTTGCCACGACCTTTGACTTACCAGTCGTGGTAAACTGGCTTGGACGAGAAATAGCCCAATGGGCCCACCGACGGGGATCGATCCAATACTGGTACAAATGGGTATAGGACCCAAACATTGTTTACAGTCTACTAGTTTATTTCACGTTCAGGAAGCCTATCACCGCCAAAATCATAATGTGGCAGAGTTAGGTGAGAGATGGGAGTGGGGGATGGGGGCGCACACGATGGGCATATCCAGGCGCTGATCTAGATTTTTTTTTTTTGGTAGGGCAGCATAACATTAATGTTCGGCGATGACACTTAAAGACTCCAAATTGTATACCAAGGCAAACTCAATACTTGACTTTGCACATAACCCCACCACCACCACTCTCTGCCTAAATCCGCGCCTTATAAATGGTTCGTGACCTTTAATAGATCAGCGGTCTAGCGGAGTAAATGCACAATAATTATTCCTCGACTAGGCTATATAATGTTTGCGCCGTATGTAGAAACCAATTTTTTCTGATGTGTTTTTCTAACGTCTTCTTAACAAGTTCAAGACGCCTTTTACATAACTGCGCGGAACCGCCACGCCGCGTAACGGGCAATTGGGCTGCCGGTCTGTTTTATTTCTCTAGCCGGTAGCCAGGTAATGCTAAATCCATCAAAAAGACCCGTGATGGACGCTAATTGGCAGGTCTTGCTCCGTGTCTGCGAACCACGTTTAAAGGTAGACTACACGTGTAAGCCATACATTTGTTTTCATTCTGGCCCGCAGATAATTGCCTTACCTTTGCTGAGCCACATTTCTTCCATCCATCCATTGCTTTGAAAATGGTTAATGTGTTTGTACTGGTTACATAAAAGCGTGCGATCCGGTGCGCGTGGCTTGCTATGAATTATTGAGCGCGCGCGCGCAAAGAAAAAAATAACTTCTCACTTCAAACCAATGTCGTTGAACTAACTCGCCAAAAAAACAAAACAACGAAAAACAAATAATAAATGGAGGGATATGTACTAGGAAAGAATGGAGGGGGATGGTGATTAAGGGAGATCCCGATGAATCCCGTACAGGGGCGTACGCAGGAAATTTTGCAGTGGGGGTCAAGGTGTCTGGCGAAGCTCGACACCGCGAGCGCCGCCTGCGCGAAGTTCGTGGCGGGGGGTCTGGGGGCCCTCGCCCCGAAAATTTTAAAAAATTTACCCCTTCTAGGGCTATTCTGAGGTGTTTTCTGCTGGCTAGCCGAGCTGCTTTCTGACCACATTCACAGGAATGTAAAAAATCGGGATATGAATTTTTTTTCGCCTTGAGGGGGGGGGGGGGGGGGGGGGGGGGGGGGGGGTTGGGGGGGGGGGGGGGGTGGGGGTTCCGACCCCCCCCCCCCCCCCCGCGCGCGCGCCTGCCATAGTCTCCGAATGTATATTTATTACACAAGTATATTGTTTAAAAAACACTAGTAGTTTCAGCTGCCACATCCAATGTCTTACAAGCGATTTATTTAGGAAATGAAAATCTTTAAAGGTCGAACATGCACGCGTATTTCGTGGCTTTTCATTCAATACTTCACAAGTCAAAAGCATCTTACAAGCGATTTATTTAGAAAATGAACACTTTCAAAGGTCAATAAGTTCAATAAGTCAAACGTATCTAGTTTTACCGATTAAATGACAAACAGACCCAAGCTCTGAAGCTCAGATTCTATTGGAGGTCTCTCCTCATTCAATACCTCTACAGATGACCAGAGCTTTTCAGATTATCCACTTATACTTGAGATGAATTATGATGACCAAAACGACAATTTGAGATGCTTAGCTCGAGTGTCCTCTGCCATTATCCTCATCACTTGTGAGGCTATCTAAGAGTGTCCTAAATCTGACACGTCAGGCCTTTAGTGTGATTAGTTTTGTGTTCAACCGTGACGTTATTTTTTTTTTATGTTGGTGACTAACTACAAACTCTACAAAAAGAAGCCGGACACGCTTTTCTAAACCCCAGAACCACCTGGTCATCAACATTGACAGAATAGAGGACACTCGTACCCGCCTCGCTGGTTTAGTTGGCACTGAGTTCGTATACCGGCACCGGTTTCCTCTCAGGGTGTTTTAAAAGTAGTGGGCAATGACATAGACTTGAGAGGTCAGTGCCTTCCCCCCCCCCCCCCTCTTCACCCCCTTCCCCGCTTTCGACGTCTATGGATATTTCAGTATCTGTATGTTCTCATGGTATCCGCTTCTCCCCAGAGTGAGTTTTAATGGTGGTGCAAAATCTTCATATTATTTTGAGATGTCAGTGTCCCCTTCTACCCTTACATCCCGTACCCCGCTTTCGCCGTCAATGGATTTTCAGTAATTGTATGTTTTAATGGTACTGTCTTCCGCACAAGGTCAGTTTTAATGGTAGTGGGGCAACACACAATCTTCATATTTGAGATGCCAGTGTCCCCGCTTTCCCTTGCATTCCCTCTCCCCTTTCGACGTCTATGAATATTTCAGTATCTCTATGTTTTAAAATGGTACCGGCTTTCGCCCGGAGTGAGACTTAATGGTAGGGGGTTATGCAGAAATGAGACCAGTGCGCCACTTCTGCACCCCACCCCTCTTCTCCGCTTTCGACGTCTATGGCTATTTCAATATATGTATATATGTTTTAATGACTCAGACAGCACAATGACCTACCACAGAGTAATGGGTTTGCTCTGCGAGCAATTGTGTTTTTAGTAACCATATTATATTTTTGTATCGCCTCACTTCAGTACCGTTTACCAACATCAACAGCCATCAGCGGGCGCGGGGTTTCGAGTGACGCGCGGTATGGGTACGGATAGCCCCTCCTCAGTTGTCGGTGCTCAATGGTTTGGCACGATTCGCACTATTTACATAAGCTCTTATAAGCATTATCTATTTTTACTGACTGCTGGAATCAGCGAATTCTTCCTAAACACCGAAGTGTGGAACGGGCGCAAATACTATGCTAGAAATTCAAAAAAGGATTTTTTGAAAAGCATTCAGCGAGGCGAGAGTTTCGTATATGCTTTTGTAAAATGTTGTGTGTTCAAATTACCCGGTCATGGGGATTTGATGGCAAATTGATGGGCTCTGTTTAGTGTTATGTTAGTAAAAGAAGAGAGACTATACTGTAGGTTTTCATCTGGGTTAAAGCAAGCAGTGTTTGGTTACTTGTATAAATCATTGAATATAAATAACAGGTTGTTCAGTGCTGTGCGTTGCAGTACATATAACGAGGTGCTTTATCTACGTCAGTCAGTAGAACACGCTCGCCTGGTGTGCTTAGCTCCTAGGATCGAACCTCCACGGCAGACGCGTTGAGATTGTGTTGTTCGATACACCTGCCTTCAGCTAAGTGTTTAACATCCAATAGCTGATGAATAATTAATGAGCACATTGATTTATTCATCATTATGGGGCGGGACGTAGCCTAGTGATAAAGCGCTCTCCTGATGCGCGATCGAAACGAGCTACTCTCGATTCACTAATATCAAAACCTATATTAGCTCGGCCATTTACCTTTCGACCGACCGTTCAAAATTGCGCCAAATTCCCTCAATCAAAATTGCGCACTCTTTTCTCTTTGGCATTTAACTGCTCCATTCAAATTCCATAGCACCACCACCACCCCCACCCGCCTGCTACCGATTTGATCGGGCTGCTGTTGCTCCCTTGCACCTGCCAGTGCAGACGGTCCCTCCTCTCCCCTCCCCCCACCTTTCCTGTCATGGACGGAGGAGCCGGCCAAGGCCGGCTCTTGTGCCCACGACAGGTGTGCGCTACAACAGCTTGTTCTGAATGTGCACGTAAAACCCTATGACATGACATGACATGCGCGATCGATGTAGGATCGACCCGACCCTCCCCTCGTTGGGTTTTTTCTCGTTACAGCCAGTGCTCCACAACTGGTGTAACAAAGATTGTGATATGTACTACCCTGTCTGTGGGATACTAGTAATGTATATAAAAGATGTTTTGTTTCTAATCGCAAAGAGTAGCCCATTGCATGTGGCAGCGGGTTTCCTCTCTCATTATCTGTGTGGTCCTTAATCACATGTCCATAGCTATATAACTGTAATTAAAATGTAAGATGTGTCGAGTGTTAAATAAAACACTCCTTAGTTCTTCATCATCGCCTATTAGATGTCATCAAACGTTTGACACATAGTCAGACGAAACCCGAATTTACCAACAGACAGAACAGCACATACCACATTATTTAATACACCAGTCGTGGGGCACTGGAAGGGAGGGGAACAAAAACATAATCAAAGGATAGGTTTGCCTAGGGGATTCAGTCCTTCGATCTAAGTACTTCAGGAGAGCACTCTAATTTCAGTGCCAAAACTCCGTCAGTCCTGTCAGTCCTGTCAGTCCATCCACCCATCCACCCATCCATTCATTCATTCATGTATTCATCCGCCCCTCCCTCAACCCATCACTACTCCCCATCACCACCCCACTCCCCCCGTCTACTCGTCTGTATAACATAACTACAAAGCACATAAAACGTAATCATTACATTATTAGAAAATGTCTTATAAACACCAATGACGTGCACATTTTGATGCAGTGTAAAGCGCAGATTAAAGTTCAACGTTGAAACAAGAAAGAACGCTCTGTCGTCACAAAAAAGACTCGAATAATAGTGTGTAGTCGGACATTGATAATGTTGAACCTTCGCGTAGGAGAGCATTTCCTGGTAAACGTTAATGGCATACTTTTTTTCTCTCTCTCTCTCCCTCTCTGAAATTTGATAGCGTTGGGAGTGAAACATTTAATGCATATTTGAACGGAACCACATGTGACGGACGAAAATATGTTATCTGTAGACAACAGCATTTGAAGAAAAAAAGCTTGGCAGTGAGATTTATTTTTAGCAATATTTGTCAAAGTTTTGTTTATCTAACAGTGATAAAAACGCATGCATGTGATACGGTGAATACCAACCATGTCTTTGATGCTTCGTACTATACTGTTCGGTCTTGTGTATGGGGACAGTGGCAGGTTCTAACATTTTGAAAAGGTGTGGGAGGGGATGGGAAGTGCCATTTAAGATCTGCGTTCGGTGCAGTTTAGAGGGTCAGGAGGAATGATACGTAACGTAATGACATTGGATTTGACAGGACACTGGTATTTTTTGGTGTGTGAAAAGGACCCAAGCTAGATCCACGCATGTGCAGTACAGTTAATTTTGTTGTATGTAGCCAAGCATCTGTGGAAATCTGGGGTCTAATTCACTAAACTGTCGCAGTTTTGCGATCTCGCTGTTTAATTGAAAGATAGTTGCAAAGACAATGCGATGTTGCTTAAGGCCCCAAAACACACCGAAGCTGGTCTGGATCTGATTCTGGGTCTGGTCTGGCGAATATGGGACCAGTCGAAAACGAAACGCACTGTATCAAAATTATCAGATGTGACAAAACACACCGGAAACAGACGACATAGAACATGCATTATATTTTCACACTGCCAGCTGTAGCCTGTGCAAGCCACATTTTATTGTTTTTCTTAGTGATCAACAGAAAAGATATATATATATATCAATTAAAGTAGAATTCTTATATTACTGTTGGTGTTTAAGGAAGAAAATATATCTAAAGATAAGAACGCCGTTAATATATTTTGAAAACACGCAACAGTCACAAACACATACGTCAAAATACACTAGACGTGGTGTCTTTGCCACATTCGCCAGACCCAGACCCAGACCCAGACACAGCGTCGGTGTGTTTTGGACCTAAGACTCTTAATTTGAGAGGATTGTGAGATTGGTCAATAAGTTGTAAGTTGGCACCCATTGAGCTATTTCTCGTTCCAGCCAGTGCACCACGACTGGTAAATCAAAGACCGTGGTATGTGCAACCTTGTCTGTGGGATAGTTCATATAAAAAATCCTTTGCTACTAATGGGAAAATGTATTGGTTTTCCTCTCTAAGACTATATGTCAAAATTTACCCAAATGTTTGACATCCAATTGCCGATGATTAATAAATTAATGTGCTCTAGTGGTGTCGTTAAACAAAACAAACTAACTGGTAAGTTGACTCACATCTCGTGGCCACGACTCTATTTTATGACTGGTTTTCATATTTTGTTTATGCATACTATGAGACTACATGGGGCGTAAGGGGGGGAGGGGTGGCGCACACACACACACACACACACACACACACACACACACACACACATACATACATACATATATAAACTGCCTTTTATAGTTTCTTGTTGTCACATAACACGATTCACAAAGAGTCTGGATTCCCCCCCCCCCCCCCCCACCCCCACCCCACCCCCAACCCGCCCCCCAATGTGGGTGGTCCCCAATATTCAACGTTATCTCAGTTTGGCATCATGACGTTTTTACCTACTCAGGCTAAACTATGAAGATCATGATGATATTACGTAATTGCTAATTTCACTAGTATCTAGTAACACTAGTACTATTATTTCACTTTTTTTTTCTTTCTTTTTTTAATATTTCACTAAGATATTATAATAAAAAGACTTACCTTTTGGTGATATCCGCACTTTGAAACATTACTGAAATAGCAGCTTTAAGCGTTGTGACACCTTTACCATCTTTGATATATAACAAATGCATTTTATATTGTCTTGTACATGTTAAATATGCTCATAGACGTCAAACAGTGATACCGTTCACATATTTTAAAAATTTAAGGTCTTTTCAGAGCAAAATACGGTATAGCAGCTTTGACGTCATAATCATATTGACGCGTCATCGCATTGTTGACGTCATAGTTATCGTTCCGACAAGGAGCGGGGCATAGCCCAGTGGTAAAGCGCTCGCTTGATGCGCGGTCGGTCTGTGATCGATCCCCGTTGGTGGGCCCCATGGCTATTCCTCGTCCTAGCCAGTTGATCACGACTGGTATATCAAGGGAAGTGGTATGTGCTATCCTGCCTGTGGGATGGTGCATATAAAAGATCCCTTGCTGCTAATCGAAAAGAGTAGTCCATTAAGTTGCGACAACAGGTTTCCTCTCTCTCTGTCAATATTTATGTGGTCCTTAACCATATGTCCAATGCCATATAACCGTAAATAAAATGTGTTGAGTGCGTCACTAAATAAAACATTTTCTTTCTTCACCGCTAAGACTGTCAAAATTACGAAATGTTTGACATCCAATAGCCAATGTGCTCTGGTGGTGTCGTTAAACAAAACAAACACTTTCCGACAAGTTTCGTAACATAGACACTGTCATAGTCAGAGGAGTCATGGGGGCATGCCCCTCTCCCCAAATCGAATTTCTTTCTTTTTTCGAAAACGTTTATGCAGGGCCCTCGGTCTGGAGGATAACCTCAACTTTTAAAAGTCTCTCTATTTTTTTATTTTTTTTTGAAAATAAATTCAGGCATTGTTATAGACATTACGTGGGTGAAGAATTACAGGGTTCTGTGTACAAAACTTCATTTTTAGAAATCGCCTCTTGAAGTTTGGAGCTGCCATATCTGAGTCATAGAGAGGTCTTTGCAATAGTTTTAATAAAACAACTGTGTCTTAAAATAACATATTCTATGACTGTTTACAATGAAGATAATTTTATTTTCTTTCAAATAGGATAGATGACTCATTTTGGGAAAACATTGCAGATAGAACCTTGTAATTCTCAAGCCACGATTAACCACAAAATCCTAACATTTAGAACACATATTTTAACTGTTTTACTTCATGGCTCCTTCAAAAGCAGACAAACAGTTTTTTAATTCGGGCGGAGGACCTTCCTCATATATTTTTCACGCGATCTTTTAGTCTTCGGCCCTCGCCTTTTCTGATTAACCGGGCATGTGATATATTATATATGACATTCCTCGTATTATCTACCCACCCCTCCCCTTTAAGAAACATCTCGATGGTCGTGTAGGCTATAACTTGCTCATTTTCCATTCTAACAGCACCTGAGAGAGAGAGAGAGAGAGAGAGAGAGAGAGAGAGAGAGAGAGAGAGAGAGAGAGAGAGAGAGAGAGAGAGAGAGAGAGAGAGAGAGAGAGAGAGAGAGAGAGAGAATAAGAATAGGAAATGTTTTGTTTAACGACGCACTCAACACATTTTATTTACGGTTATATGGCGTCGGACATATGGTTAAGGACCACACAGATATTGAGGGAGGAAACCCGCTGTCGCCACTTCATGGGCTACTCTTTTCGATTAGCAGCAAGAGATCTTTTATATGCACCATCCCATAGACAAAATAGCACATACCACGGCCTTTGATATACCAGTCGTGGTGCACTGGCTGGAGCAAAATATAGCCCAATGGGCCCACTGACGGGGATCCATCCTAGACCGACCGCGCATCGAGCGAGGGCTATACCACTACGTCCCGCCCGAGAGAGAGAGAGAGAGAGAGAGAGAGAGAGAGAGAGAGAGAGAGAGAGAGAGAGAGAGAGAGAGAGAGAGAGAGAGAGAGAGAGACTTGTATTGGACGCATATGATCTAACTTGCGAAGTCCTTAACATTTATTTGCACCAGTAAACTATTACGGCATTAAGTAAGTGGATGTCTCCTTTATTGTTAGTAGACGCCTTTGAGTTTCGATTATATGTGGCGAGAAAGAGAACCAAAAATGTAATAGTTTCTCCTAGGTAACACACATAATCAAACAGTAACCCCGTGCGAGTTATAAATGGAAGGTGCTCTGATAAGTAGGGTTGAAAAGACGTAAGAAGAACGTAATGTATGTTTGTGATAAATATCGTACCAGCTGGACAAATATATGTCATCTTATAAACACATGTTCCACTTTGATCGCTCAAATAGCACTGATTTGCCAAAAAACTTAATTATGAAGGATAAACGTAACTATGTAGTTCCTTTATTAGCGAAATACAACTTATATGCACCTTGCGGCAAGGCAGTGCCATTTTAACATGGTAGCCTAAGCAAGGGAAATAGGCTTACATTGTTTGGGACACAGGTACCTCCAAACGACAATCCCAGGTGCAATGCTGTTGTTATATTGATATTATATATAACCATAGCATTACCCCGGGGTTATTGTTGTGGGGTGGGGGTGGGGGTGGGGGGAGTGGAGACGGAATCCAGGAGGCAGATACACCCCCAAAAATAAGAAGACAAAAGTAAGGGGAATTTATAAAAATGTCGTTTCTTAACTTCATTTGTGCCCTTTCTGTCTACCTTGAGATCATCCACTGCCCTGAATTTGTTTGTACTGCTACCCCACCTGTTTAATAGGCAACGTACTGCCCTGTACAGGCGCGTGTCCAGGAATTTTAACATGGGGGGGCTAGACCGTGGCGATCGAAATTTATGGGGGGGGGGGAGGCGAGTCAATCTCCCCCGAAAAATATATTTTAAAATAATATAAAAATTGTTTGAGCGGGGGGGGGGGGGGGGTGTCTACCCCCTAAACCCTCCTGCACATGCGCTTGCTGTAAGCTATATAAGCTACATAAGTGTATAATAAGTGTAACACATCATGAAAGAAAAACACTTTTAAAATAATTAATCGTGGGGGGTAGCGCTTTCACGTTTCAGCTACCTGTAATATGCAGGTATGTGGAGAGAACTGTGTGTACACGGAGTGCTTGATAATCTATTAGCACGCCGTCAGTTTCGCACCTCAGGTGTGCCGGTACGCTCCTACAGCTTGTTTTGTTGACAATCTAAACATAAATTTACACCTGTCGTGAGAAAAGGGTCACGTGCCCGTACTAGTGTCAACTTTGGTGTTCAAACACGCACGAAACTAAAACCCAACCAGACTTAACGTAAGGGCTACACGACTTTGTGAAAGACCGGTTAAAACCGTGAAAACCGAAACTGACCAGTGTCAAGCTAGATTTATACTTCACCGCCGACTTTTGCCGACGAGTAGCTGACTTCTGTTGAAATCTAATCCTCATTTTTCAGTCAATTCGGTATGATTTTAACACAGTCATATTAAACTTTAGTGCGCGTTCGTTCAACGCTTTTTAGGTTACCAAATAAAGTAATAAATTTCAGTGTCGCATGAAGTCGGCAATCTAAAGTATGAATTGACCTTTAGACTCTGTTCGCTTTCTCCTATTTTATTATTGTATATTATTATGTTGACATACTAGAAGTTAAGTGGTTTTCTCAAATATAAAGATCATACCTTGACCAAAATTGCCATAAACATTGCAACAAAATGCTTTCATTTAGTTGCAAAACAATGTTTGTTTTATTGCAAATTGTACATGGTTACAGACAAGTAACGCGCGAGAAATAACTGCTATTGTGTGTATATATGTTTTCCACCAATCATAAAATTTCTATGACAACACAGAACTGGCTGCTCTTTTATGGACATTTTATTTACATCTAGTTCTGTTCTATTCTAATCGAGGGTTCATGTTTACGCCGAAGCAACAGCACATCACAATTTCCATCTTCTGAAGTTAATTACACAAATATTATGTGTCAGATTGATTAATTTGTAGTTATTTACCACAAATAAATGTGCAAATAGCCATAAATGTTACATGTGAACATACGACTCTCGACAATAGTAACATATGTGGCTAAAACTCCTACCTGCAACGTATCAATCGACATAAACGCCACGGATACAAATACTACCACCCCTCACCCTTAAAGTGAATCAGAAAAAATTGGGGGTCAAGCTGCTTATTTCTGAGATAACGGGTAGCATCTATGACTACCCTAGTTCCGCACAAAATTTGAGTACTTTTTTTACAGGGACCCCATGCATGTTCCAAGCACAAGGCTATCTGACTCAGTGGTACTAGATGAAATAAAATTGCATACATTTTTAGCCAAGATGAAACTAATATTTTTTACAACCAACACACTCACATTTATAACCAATGACAGGACTTGTGGTGTTCACTTCTCTATCAAAAGTTGGGTGCACCTCGAACTTTGACCCAACCGGAAGTTATTTGGTTTAGTACTACCTCTAGATATTAAGTCGATCGATAGAGAAAAATAATTTGATGTGATGTCCTTTCCCAGCCACCGTACTGTACCTTTAAGTAACGTGGAGCGTGGTTAAGATTTGGATAGGTGACCACCAATGGTTCTACTATGTTAATAAATCAGCTCATCGTGCTCAGAATTAAGCAATGTTGAAAGCTGATGAAACTTGGGTGGAAGATCTTCTAACAACTGGCAGTCCAATACTCATATACACAGGTCGTGATATATACTGAAAGAAACAAGGGAAACGCTTTAATTATCTACTATCATTTCTGTTGGAACAATTCATAACTATGAGAAATATTTGGTGTTACTCTGTGATAACAGTACGTATGAAAGTTATGGCGGCAACCAGTTTTTCCTCATTAATCCTTGGCAGCCAGCACTAGTCATTCCAGGTTGTGTGTCCATCATATCGTGCTTGAACCTAAAGCATCAAAATACTTAAGAAAGATCCTTGCTGTGTTTCAGTCAAACAGACGAAAACAATGAGCGATTGAATGAATGAATGAATGAATGAATGAATGAATGAATGGACGAATGAATGAATGGACGAATGAATGAATGAATGAACGAATGAATGAATGGACGAACGAATGCATCAGTCAATGAATCAATCAATGATGAATGAATCAATGATTCAATGCCTAACTACACCTCAGCACAAACAATTATATGTGTCGAGGTGTCATTACACACTTGTTACGGGGTTTTTTTTCCGCCTTGACTGAAAATAAAGTCACATGTTGAAGCCAAGTTGATATATTAGGATCTTGTGTAAACAAATCCCCAGAGCGTCCTTATTCAACAACAGATAGATAACAGTAAATGGTCCTTGAGCTGAAATATCACAGGAACAAAACTTGTGGATGGTGTATTGTCATCTTGTCACCTACTATATCAATGAAACCAGCAGTAGGGATAGAAAGTCTAAGTCTTGTTTATGGACTTCATACCACAACAGTGACTGTGCATCTGATATGGTATTCATTAAGTGTCTAACATAAAAAAAGGTTACATTTGATTAATGCATCACCGGCATAGGTTGTGTTGGTGTTAAGCCATCAGATTTAACGCTGGTAAGCACTGGCCGCTATCCGTAGTTCCTGCTGTCGTCACAAAGGCAATGTTCGTTAGATTAGCCGTGGTGAGTGTTTTTGTATACATTTTTAAATATAGGCAGCACCCCGGTGATTGAGATACCAGTCGTGGAGCAGTGGTTCTACAGAAATGCAAAAGGACCAGTGGACCGATCCATCGCTTCTGAAGATAAGGTTGCTACAGAAGCTGATCACTATTTAGGCCCGAAACACACCCAATCTGAGCCTGTGACTGGTGACTCTGATACTGTCAAAGTATATCACATGCTGTATATCGTCTGCTGTCAGATCTGTAGTTCGCGCCAGCACAGACGCGGCGCGGCGTCTTTTGTCATATTTGATTCAGTTTCGGTGCGTTTCGTTTTAGGCTGGTACCAAACTCGTCAGTTCCATCTCTGATGTTTTTTGGGGTCTTTCTGGGGATACGCTTTTCAAATAGGGGATCTTCACAATATTATGTACTTTGTAAAAGATAGCCTAGAACAGTACACAATTTAAGTTCATTCACGTTATTCTGGAAACTCGATTCATCAGCTGGAACTGCTTAAAAAAAAGAAAGAACAATGACCCTTTTAAATTCTGAATGGGTGTCTATCATTCACATTCTGGACAGCTAAGACGAAATATGGCCATCATACACGAAGTAGTATCATCATTAACGCCGAGGCTTCTGATTTTCAGCATCAACAACATTGCATTACCTTTTAACCCCAATTTGTACATATTAGTGTGTTAAGAGATTTAATGCCAACATCAACATTTGAGCGGTAATTTTGTTAGGCTGTGCTGATTAGTTGCAAAGTTAATATACATTGTGTTTCCCGAACCCAAAAATATCTAACAAGAATTTGTGCTCGGTTCATTGTGTTTACGCAGTAATACCCACCGAGAAGCTAATCCGTGCGGACGTCAATTACATTCATTTATTAACTAGCTGTTAACGAAACACCATGCGATTTTGCCCGCCAACGTGATACCAATTACGGATCTTGCCCATGGACTACCCAGGGGCAATACATGAAAAACTAAAGGGCAACATCAAACCGTGCATAAAGTACAGCATAAAGACTTAGAAGGAAAATCAGTTGGCGTTTTATAACTGTATGCCTTTGACTGGAAGTTAATAACGTTAATAACGTTCAAAAGGTTTTCCGGTATCGATAGTTAATAATGTGCATGGGGTTGCCATAAAGCATTCATTTCGTTTGATTTTTATTTCTGTGTCCTGTCGCTTTTCGTCCCGGCAATATTTCACAAGTTCACTGACCACTGGAGCAGACGACATTATGCAATATGGCAGACGTTGTCAGCGGGAAGAGAGCTGGGAGGCGGGGCACTAAATCAGCCATCAACAATGGTTGAAGTTTCTAACTGTCAGCTCTAAGTCGGGCAGGATTTAACTGAGCTCCTTTGCCGTAGCCGTCGTTATCCCCCTTATCGGCGTCGTTCAATGCACCAGGTAGTTATCTCCCGTCCGTCGACAGATAGAAAACCCGCGAAGGCGCTAATGGCCGACATTAACTGTAATTACCGGACGAAATTTAAAGGCAAATATTTCTCTTTCTGTTGTCAGGAGCTTTAAGCCGAGAAAGAGAAATAGGGAGTAGAGAGGAGATAGCGAGATGACAAAATGAAGGAGGAAATGTTCTCATTTCTTCTTTATCTGTAGTATTAGGAGTCGCGGAAGTGCCTAAGAGTGTTATCTCAAGAAAATTACATTCAGGGTATTGTTGTTCAGAAATCCGCATTTAATGACAATCGGCGTGATATCCCCCCGATAACTGGATTGTGGAATAAGCGCATGTCACATAAACATCGTCTGTTTGTTTTTGGTTTTAATAAGATATTAGATTGGAAAATAGCTGCGTGTCACATAAAAACGCGGGCTGTTAGTTTCTGGTTTTGATAAAGAACTGCTCAGACGGAAATACAAGTTCTCTTTTACATAAATCATTGTGCTTGTTTCTTGTTACAATAAGAAGGAGATTGCATAATAAACTCCATCCTCGTTTATGCTATTAAATGCTAAATTCGTATTTCTTATAACTGGGCGGGAACGAAATGAGGGGATCCTTCTATGTGTTCAGCAACAGAGAACAACGCGGTTGGCGGATGATTTGATATAAATATAATCATGACGTTAACTTGAAACGCAAAAATTAATTAATTAATTGAAAAAGACAGCCGGTCTCACGCAATACGGAGGTCGATGAAAGAAAATCCAGCCAGATCGAGAAGAAAAACATTAGCAGAACTGGTTGCGAATACATTTTTGTTATTAACTCTTCCAAAATTTAATTCGAAAATTATGTAGGTCTACTCTTCCTAAACCTACCGCCAACGTAGTTGTTTTGCGAATTCAGTCTTGAATTTGCTGCAGGATTTCTTACCCAACTCGCCGAATATCTCATGTTATTTTTATTTTTTAATTTTTTAATTTTTGGTCAACTGAAACCCAGCATCGACACGTGATTGATCAGCCGGGGTGAGTGACCACGCACTGAAATCAATTACAAGGTAGATGGCGCTAGCAGTGCTGAGGTCAAAGTGGCTGTTGACATGCGCATTAGCGCTGTTTGTCTCTGTAATCCCGCGATCGACCATGCGTGCCTCATCACTGCCGTAGATTAGCGGAGCCGACGGCGTACACCACCAGCACCACGTAGTTACCGGCTCATATAGATTGGATGCGACGCGTGCGTGCGGTCCAGCTAAAAAATTTTTTATTTCGAAGTACATAAGTTTCAATGAGATCGTCTAGACTGAATGCGTGCATCTGCAAAACCAACTCTGTGATTTTCATTTCAAATTACGGGTGACCACTGGTCTTGTGATAGTGTGAACTGAAAGCTTGTTTTGTTTAACGACACCACTAGAGCACATTGATTTATTAATCATAGTATATTGTATGTAAAACATTAGGTAATTCTGACATATAGTCTCAGAGAGGAAACCCGCTACATTTTTCCATTAGTAGCAAGGGATCTTTTATATGCACCGTCCCACAAACGGGATAGCACATACCACGGTCTGTGATATACTAGTCATTGTGCACTGGCTGGAACGAGAAATAATAGCCCAATGGCCTCCTAAAAAAATGACAAATGCTTGAGAACAAAGAAATGGCAATGGTAATACTCGATTCTGTATTAACGGTTTGGAACATGCTAAAAAGTTGTGGTTTGTAACTAATTGACGTTGTATACTATAAATCGTTATTGCAAATTGCATCGTGTGATCGTATCTTTAAGGGATGATCCATCGATTTAAATATGTAAAATACTACCCAGTCGCTCAAACAGTTGTGCATACAGAAAAGCATACATGAAGCCAATTTAATTAAAATTATCTCCACTATTACATGTGGATCTAACAGGAGCTCATGTCCAATTGATCTTTCATTCGACCAATCAAAACCTTGCTTGCAAAATCATGCCAGTGATTTGAAAAGAATTTGAAAACATTCGGGATTATACCGAGGGTATACGAAATGATTCGGGTGAATTACGAAGTATGCCGGAAACTAATTTTAATATAAATATTTTATATAAAATTCGTTTCAAGACGAAAAAAACCCGTGATGGTATAGCTATAAAGTCTGTTTATACTAGTATAAAACCAGAGTTTATTACTGCACTTTCCCCCGTTTTTAACAACAAGTTCGCCTATTGCATAAATAGTCTTGCCCGATATTTTCAGAATGTGTATGCTCCCGAATAACGCTATAAAAGGCAAAGTGTAATTGGTCGATATTTAAATTGTTATTTATAGATAAATGTCACCTGGAGTCCACGCAATGCTGTTAGATCTACTGGTAGATCAGTAGAGCTAATTTTAATCAAATTGACATGATGTAGAAGTCTAATTTCATCAGTCGGTGTTGGAAAGGCCCGCTCATTTACTAATAGGAAAACTCAGTATTAGAAATTGGGTGGACATCATGGATACGAGCAAATATAACAGTTCGTGCGCTGCATTCCGCGAACCTAGTCCTGTGTTCAGCAACAGCGAGCGACGCTAACGTTCGCGAACTATTTGACTGAGGGGCGGAACGTAGCTCAGTGGTCAAGCGTTCGCTTGATGCGCAGTCGGTTTGGGATCTATCCACATTGGTGGACCATTTGGGATATTTACGTTCCAGAAAGTGCATCACGACTGGTCTGTGGTATGTGTTATACTGTTTGTGGGGTGGTGCCTATAAAAGATCCCTTGATACTAATGAAAAAAATGTAGCGGGTTTTCTCTCTAAGACAATACGTCGAAATTACCAAATGTTTGAAATCCAATAGCCGATGATTAAAAAAATTAATCTGCTCTAGTGGTGTCGTTAAACAAAACAAACTTTAACTATTTCACTGGTCCCCGATGTGGTAATTTGGTTCAACGTGAAGCGCATAAACCAGTCTAGTGAACGTTTTTACATCCCGGCCTGGCTGAACTCACCAAAGTATAAATGAAAACAACAACACAAGCATGCAGTGAATATAAATTTTATTATGACACAAGCACAAACACTTTTATTGTACATATATTTTTAACATTCAAGGAGAACCTGGTTAATTTTAAATAGGTAGGAATGATAAATAAATGGGGCAACCGACGAATTTACCGGTAGTGCCCGAAACGTAAAAAAAAAAAAAAAAAAAAAAAAAAAAAAAAAAAAAAAAAAAAAAAAAAAAAAAAAAAAAAAAAAAAAAACACCCTCCGCCTGGTACTAGCTATATAGCGCTCTGCTGAGACAAAACGGCCTGTCATCTAGTTATGAGTACAAACCCACACGCTCAATCTTTCCGCCACTAGAACTCACTGAACAAGCCTTGCATGCCAAACACACGGGCGTAATTTATAACAAGGGTGGGGAGTTTCGTGTTTTGGCGCCATAAATGTGTCACTACACACAAACTCGTCCTGTATTCGACTGTGACTGATTGTTCTCATTTCTCATACATTTCTCGTATTTTAAAAATTCTTTATTTAATTCACGTCCAAGAGTTTGCTATCTGGTTTAAAACAGAAGTGTACATGTAGATGGATAGATAACGGCTCTTCACATCCGTAATAGAACAACGCGCAATTGTGAATAATTAATTTTAAGGGTGTACACCAGTGTTGTTCCTAGCGGGGTGACTGTCGCTAGCCCATTGTGGATCGAAGCTGCAAGTTTCATTTATTTAGAATGTGCATTTTATTCTCTCTTTCTCTGTGTCTGTCTCTCTCTGTCTCTCTCTGACTTCTCTGTATGTATGTCTGTCTGTCTGTCTCTGTATCTCTGCCTTTCTATATAACAAGATAAGCTATAGCAGTTGTTTCTACCCATCTTATAACCAAGAACAATATTTCACTTTAGATTACCGTAAACCAAACAGAAACCACTGTGTCTGGGTATCAAATTGCATATTCTTTGCAGCAGGGAAGTGGCTCAAACATTGTTTATATTAAGTGGTCAGCAGTGCTGGACTTATCATAACACTGCCTGAACATTTTAATCGGTTTCGTGGGGCTCCAACAAGTGTCTTTAAGGTGTGTTCAAACGACAGCGAACTTATACTTATTCTTTTAATAAAAACCAAAAACAAGGTTAGTGCAGTACATGCTATCTCCGTTGTTATTATATTAGCCAATGAAGATAAAACAAGCCAACCCAGGAAACCTAATCCACTGATAAACACACAGACGAAACAATCACTGTTTTATATACTGACAAGGTGGCAAGATACCCATCTGACATTTGTAGACATCAGTAAATAAGTAACTGGCTGGTGGGCTATTGGAAAACACATCTAGGCTGTGACTGTAGGAATGACCTTTCCTCCAGTGCGGTGCCGCAAATAAACCCTTCCGGCGTTTCGGACTCTACATCTGACAAGTTATCGCCAATAATCGTTAGGCTCTTTGGCACTGTTGGTTTCCATTTTAGTGGTTGTCATCTAATTAGGTGCGTGCTGCACGTGCCTGGGGCTCGTGGCGGCATTCCGCACGTGCTCTGCGCGAGATCAAACGTCAGAGCGAATACGGAAATTATCAAATACTCGGAAGAACTATTTACAGAAATCCTCTCAATTTGCTAAGCATGCTGGGCTGGGAGATCTTCATGGCAATGCGGAGTTAATTGTTCGTCCAGAAGTAAATAAAGCAATATAATTAAAATTGGATCTAACAGCAGTCAGTTGGAGCTCATGTCCACCAATCAAAACCTTACTTGCAGAATCATGCCAGTGATTTGAAAATAATTTGAAAACATTCCGAATTATCCTGAGGGTATACGACATATTTCATGTGAATTACGAATGCCTTATTTAGACCAGTAGAACTAATTTTAATCAGATTGCTAACAACACTGCGTAGTCTCCAATGTCCAGGTAACATTTCGTCTGTAAATAATAATTTAAATATTGACCAATCACACTTCGCCTTTTATAACGTTATTTGGGAGCATACAAATTCTAAAAATATCGGGCGAGTCTATTTTAGTGGTCGTGGTACAGCGAACGATACAAATACGTACGGGATGGGTTATCAGTCTTCAATTTTACATTACAAATTATTTATTTATTAAAAAAACTAAAAACTAAATCAGTCTTCAGTTTTACATTACAAATTATTTATTTTATAAAATAAAACATGTTTTAAGGCATTCGTAATTCACACGAAACATGTCGTATACCCTCAGGATAATTCGGAATGTTTTCAAATTATTTTCAAATCACTGGCATGATTCTGCAAGTAAGGTTTTGATTGGTGGACATGAGCTCCAACTGGCTGTCTTTAGATCCACATATAATAGTGGAGCTAATTTTAATTAGCTTGTAAATAAAGGTGTCTCGGGCCGTGGTATATGCTGTCCTGCCTGTGGGAAAGTGCATAAAAAGATCCATTGCTGCCACTAACTGAAAAATGTTACGTGTTTCCTCTGAAGACTACGTGTCAGCATTGCCAAATGTTTGACATCCTATAGCTGATGATTATTAAATGAACTCCGACAGGTGTACATGTATTGTGTACTGCAAACGAAGAATGTAACTTCCATTCACTCTTTAACTGTGTATTTCCGTGGTGAATACTTGTAGTACGTGAGTACTAGTGTAAGTGTATTTGTGAGAATGTTTATGTGTCTATGGTTATGTACGTACATGTAAGTGTATGTGTGTATATTTGTAAGTGTGTGTATCTGTTTCTGTTTGTGTGCGGGCGAATCGCATGTGATGGAGTGTGTTTATCAGCATCCTGTAAATGATGGAAGGAAAGAAAATAATGCTTGTTTAGAACTTTAGCTATGGGTGTACGGGAATAATGCTTGTTTAGAACTTTAGCTGTGGGTGTACGGAAATAATGCTTGTTTAGAACTTTAGCTGTGGGTGTACGGAAATAATGCTTGTTTAGAACTTTAGCTGTGGGTGTACGGGAATAATGCTTGTTTAGAACTTTAGCTGTGGGTGTACGGGAATAATGCTTGTTTAGAACTTTAGCTGTGGGTGTACGGGAATAATGCTTGTTTAGAACTTTAGCTACGGGTGTACGGGAATAATGCTTGTTTAGAACTTTAGCTGTGGGTGTACGGGAATAATGCTTGTTTAGAACTTTAGCTGTGGGTGTACGGGAATAATGCTTGTTTAGAACTTTAGCTGTGGGTGTACGGGAATAATGCTTGTTTAGAACTTTAGCTGTGGGTGTACGGGAATAATGCTTGTTTAGAACTTTAGCTGTGGGTGTACGGGAATAATGCTTGTTTAGAACTTTAGCTACGGGTGTACGGGAATAATGCTTGTTTAGAACTTTAGCTGTGGGTGTACGGGAATAATGCTTGTTTAGAACTTTAGCTGTGGGTGTACGGGAATAATGCTTGTTTAGAACTTTAGCTGTGGGCGTACTGCTTGTTTAGAACTTTAGCTGTGGGCGTACGGGAATAATGCTTGTTTAGAACTTTAGCTGTGGGCGTACTGCTTGTTTAGAACTTTAGCTGTGGGTGTACGGGAATAATGCTTGTTTAGAACTTTAGCTGTGGGTGTACGGGAATAATGCTTGTTTAGAACTTTAGCTGTGGGTGTACGGGAATAATGCTTGTTTAGAACTTTAGCTGTGGGTGTACGGGAATAATGCTTGTTTAGAACTTTAGCTGTGGGCGTACGGGAATAATGCTTGTTTAGAACTTTAGCTACGGGTGTACGGGAATAATGCTTGTTTAGAACTTTAGCTGTGAGCGTACGGGAATAATGCTTGTTTAGAACTTTAGCTGTGGGCGTACGGGAATAATGCTTGTTTAGAACTTTAGCTACGGGTGTACGGGAATAATGCTTGTTTAGAACTTTAGCTGTGGGCGTACGGGAATAATGCTTGTTTAGAACTTTAGCTGTGGGCGTACGGGAATAATGCTTGTTTAGAACTTTAGCTGTGGGCGTACGGGAATAATGCTTGTTTAGAACTTTAGCTGTGGGCGTACTGCTTGTTTAGAACTTTAGCTGTGGGTGTACGGGAATAATGCTTGTTTAGAACTTTAGCTGTGGGTGTACGGGAATAATGCTTGTTTAGAACTTTAGCTGTGGGCGTACTGCTTGTTTAGAACTTTAGCTGTGGGTATACGGGAATAATGCTTGTTTAGAACTTTAGCTGTGGGCGTACGGGAATAATGCTTGTTTAGAACTTTAGCTGTGGGCGTACCGCTTGTTTAGAACTTTAGCTGTGGGCGTACTGCTTGTTTAGAACTTTAGCTGTGGGTGTACGGGAATAATGCTTGTTTAGAACTTTAGCTGTGGGCGTACTGCTTGTTTAGAACTTTAGCTGTGGGTGTACGGGAATAATGCTTGTTTAGAACTTTAGCTACGGGTGTACGGGAATAATGCTTGTTTAGAACTTTAGCTGTGGGTGTACGGGAATAATGCTTGTTTAGAACTTTAGCTACGGGTGTACGGGAATAATGCTTGTTTAGAACTTTAGCTACGGGTGTACGGGAATAATGCTTGTTTAGAACTTTAGCTGTGGGCGTACGGGAATAATGCTTGTTTAGAACTTTAGCTGTGGTCGTACTGCTTGTTTAGAACTTTAGCTGTGGGTGTACGGGAATAATGCTTGTTTAGAACTTTAGCTGTGGGTGTACGGGAATAATGCTTGTTTAGAACTTTAGCTGTGGGTGTACGGGAATAATGCTTGTTTAGAACTTTAGCTGTGGGCGTACTGCTTGTTTAGAACTTTAGCTGTGGGTGTACGGGAATAATGCTTGTTTAGAACTTTAGCTGTGGGCGTACGGAAATAATGCTTGTTTAGAACTTTAGCTGTGGGCGTACTGCTTGTTTAGAACTTTAGCTGTGGGTGTACGGGAATAATGCTTGTTTAGAACTTTAGCTGTGGGCGTACTGCTTGTTTAGAACTTTAGCTGTGGGTGTACGGGAATAATGCTTGTTTAGAACTTTAGCTACGGGTGTACGGGAATAATGCTTGTTTAGAACTTTAGCTGTGGGTGTACGGGAATAATGCTTGTTTAGAACTTTAGCTGTGGGCGTACGGGAATAATGCTTGTTTAGAACTTTAGCTGTGGGCGTACGGGAATAATGCTTGTTTAGAACTTTAGCTGTGGGCGTACGGGAATAATGCTTGTTTAGAACTTCAGCTGTGGGCGTACGGGAATAATGCTTGTTTAGAACTTTAGCTGTGGGCGTACTGCTTGTTTAGAACTTTAGCTGTGGGTGTACGGGAATAATGCTTGTTTAGAACTTTAGCTGTGGGTGTACGGGAATAATGCTTGTTTAGAACTTTAGCTGTGGGCGTACTGCTTGTTTAGAACTTTAGCTGTGGGTGTACGGGAATAATGCTTGTTTAGAACTTTAGCTGTGGGCGTACGGGAATAATGCTTGTTTAGAACTTTAGCTGTGGGCGTACCGCTTGTTTAGAACTTTAGCTGTGGGCGTACTGCTTGTTTAGAACTTTAGCTGTGGGTGTACGGGAATAATGCTTGTTTAGAACTTTAGCTGTGGGCGTACTGCTTGTTTAGAACTTTAGCTGTGGGTGTACGGGAATAATGCTTGTTTAGAACTTTAGCTACTGGTGTACGGGAATAATGCTTGTTTAGAACTTTAGCTGTGGGTGTACGGGAATAATGCTTGTTTAGAACTTTAGCTGTGGGCGTACGGGAATAATGCTTGTTTAGAACTTTAGCTGTGGGCGTACGGGAATAATGCTTGTTTAGAACTTTAGCTGTGGGCGTACGGGAATAATGCTTGTTTAGAACTTTAGCTGTGGGCGTACGGGAATAATGCTTGTTTAGAACTTTAGCTGTGGGCGTACTGCTTGTTTAGAACTTTAGCTGTGGGTGTACGGGAATAATGCTTGTTTAGAACTTTAGCTGTGGGTGTACGGGAATAATGCTTGTTTAGAACTTTAGCTGTGGGTGTACGGGAATAATGCTTGTTTAGAACTTTAGCTACGGGTGTACGGGAATAATGCTTGTTTAGAACTTTAGCTGTGGGTGTACGGGAATAATGCTTGTTTAGAACTTTAGCTACGGGTGTACGGGAATAATGCTTGTTTAGAACTTTAACTACGGGTGTACGGGAATAATGCTTGTTTAGAACTTTAGCTACGGGCGTACGGGAATAATGCTTGTTTAGAACTTTAGCTACGGGTGTACGGGAATAATGCTTGTTTAGAACTTTAGCTGTGGGTGTACGGGAATAATGCTTGTTTAGAACTTTAGCTATGGGTGTACGGGAATAATGCTTGTTTAGAACTTTAGCTACGGGTGTACGGGAATAATGCTTGTTTAGAACTTTAGCTGTGGGTGTACGGGAATAATGCTTGTTTAGAACTTTAGCTATGGGTGTACGGGAATAATGCTTGTTTAGAACTTTAGCTACGGGCGTACGGGAATAATGCTTGTTTAGAACTTTAGCTGTGGGTGTACGGGAATAATGCTTGTTTAGAACTTTAGCTACGGGTGTACGGTGTCCCATTTTTGTAGGGGAGGCTGGGGGTGGGTAGGGTGTCAGGCTGATTGTTGCCCAAATTAAACGAAAATGCCTCGATTCATATTAGCGTTACTACCAAACAGCTATATGGAGTTGTAAACGAATCACTGAGCATTTTCACACGAATTACAACTGATAATGTGACTAGAATTATGGAAATTCATGGTGAAAACGTTTCAGGTAAGTTCAATATTCTCGAATGTCTCCATCGTTTTTGCCCGAATTAAAAAAAAACGCTTCAGTTTCAATGGTAGAATCGAAACCCCTCAGTGAAAACATTCTTCCCTCTTTCTAGGTCAGTGTCATATGACTAGTAAATAAAAAAGGCCGTGGTATATGCTGTCCTGTCTGTGGGAAAGTGCATATAAAAGATTCTTTTCTGCTAATATGAAAAAAAAACCGAGTAACGGGTTTCCTCTAAAGATTTCTTGTTTCAATTACCATTTGTTTGACATCCAATAGCCGATAATTACAACAACCAAAAAAAACAATATCCGCTAGTGGTGTCGTTAAAAAAAAATCCCCACTTTTTAAAAAGTTTGTTTTGTTTAACGACACCACTAGAGCACATTCATTTCTTATGGATTTCAGACATTTGGTATTTTGACATATAGTCCCAGAGAGGAAACCCGCTACATTTTACCATTAGTAGCAAGGGATCTTTTATATGCACCATCCCATAGACACGGTAATACATATCACGGCCTTTGATATACCAGTCGTGGTGCACTGGCTAGAAAAGAGCAATAGCCACTTTAACTTTAAATCCGGCGGACGTTTTACAAGGTGTCACCGTCTCTTTATAATGCCGGGCGGGACGTATCCTAGTGGTAAAGCGCTCGCTTGGTGCGCGATCGATATGGGATCGATTCCCATTAGCTATTTGCCGTTCCGATCAGTGCACCACAACTTGTATATCAAAGGGCGTTGTATGTGCTATCCTGTCATATAAAATGGTGCATATAAAAGATCCCTTTCTAGAAATTGGAAAAAAAATGAAGCGGGTTTCCTCTCTAAGACTATGTCAAAATTACCAAATGTTTGACACCCATTAATCGATGATTAATAAATCAATACGCTCTAGTGATGTCGTTAAACAAAAAACAAAGTTTAACATTAACTTAGGCGGCCATTTTACAAGGTGTCAGCATCTGTTTATGATACCAGCATCAACAGCGAATTATGCATGATTCAACCCGGACATCACCTGTTGTAACGAGACAGACGCGTATCCACGATATCCACAGTGTACAGGTTAACTTTAATGGATGTTGTCAACGTATACGTGTTCTTCCTCGCTCGGGGATGTTTTAGACGATGTTCTTGAACGGCTGCGGGCAATAAAAACAATTGTAAAACGGTTAAACAGTCCGTAACGGCTTGTCGTCTGCAACAGGTGTGCGTGGCGGGATATAGCCCATTCGGAGGAGCTCTCACAACGCTCGCCGTCGGTGGGCCCATTGGGCTATTTCTTGTTGCAGGTAATGTACCAACAAGAAAGAAAGAAATGTTTTATTTAACGACGCACTCAACACATTTTATTGACGGTTATATGGCGTCAGACATATGGTTAAGGACCACACAGATTTTGAGAGGAAACTCGCTGTCGCCACTACATGGGCTACTCTTTCCGATTAGTAGCAAGGAATCTTTTATTTGCGCTTCCCACAGGCCGGATAGCACAAACCACGGCCTTTGTTGAACCAGTTATCAAAGACCGTTCTGACTGGGGAAGTACACTTAAAAGACCTTTAGCTTGCTGCTAAAGGGGACAAAAGTAGAAGGTTTACTCCATTTCTATGTTAGAATTACTAAATGTCTGATATCCAAAAGCAGATGCTTACTTAATCAATGTGCTCTAGTGGATAGTTAAACAAAACAAACTTAAACGTCGCAGATGCCACTTTCAACCCATGATAATGGACACTAGGTTTGGTTAATCTACAAACCTGTAAGCTATTTGAAAACATTGATAATACTGTGAAACAAAGATGTGGTATTGAAACTGGGAAATCCTCCTTAAAATGCACAAGAGCTCGTCTCCATAACTGTTAATTCTCAGAGGTATGTGCGGTCCTGTTTTAATTTGAAAAGTGTTTTTCGTGATATTAGAAATACCAGGAAGGAAGGAAATGTTTTATTTAACGACGAATTCAACACATTTTATTTACTGTTATATGGCGTCGGAAGGAAATACCAGGATCACCATAAACACTTCGGATGTACGCAGATGGATAATCTAAACAACAAAATCTAAACAACAAAATCTAAACAATGTCTGATTTCAATTATCATTTTTCATTTCATTTCAACTTATTTTCGTGCTTATATCCAAATAAGGTTTAAGCACGCTGTCCTGGGCACACACCTCAAACATCTGGGTTGTCTGTCCAGGACAGTGGGTTGGTTAGTTGTTAGTTGGTTAGTGGTTAGTGAGAGAGAAGATGATGTAGTGGGCTTACAACCACCCATTGAGCCCTCTGGGTTGGAGCCGGTACTGGGCTGCGAACCCTGTACCTACTATCCTGTAGTCCGATGGCTTAACCACTGCGCCACCGAGGCCGGTTTTAATTAACAAAACGGCTCTAATAGTGAAAATAAGGAAGGAAACAAGAGGCAGTAGTGTTTTAAAAAACTGGGGTCGGTCACTTTAACTTTCATTCTGCATGATACATCTAACATCTTCTATACCCTGTAACAGTAGTGCTTGTCACATTGGGCGAGACTCGAGCAGACGACAAAATCGTATGTGAAATATGTATGAACGTAAACCGCTACATCAAAATCCGCAGGCGACACTTGAACCATCGTAATAGGCGGGACGGTGAGGGGAGGGGGGAGGGTTTGAGTCACCATTAATCATGTTTAAGGCGTCAGGTGCTATGCGACCCCATTATTACAGACTGCTTCAGCTGATATTTATAGCCAGATTAGGAACTTAGTAGAATTAACCATCCTCAGGGGCCCTTCATTTCATTAGCTGACCCCCTATGGTGGTTGTTAAAGTTTCATATTCCAATTGAAGCGGTCTTTACATGGATATGTGCAGATTCGTCTTCTAGGCTCTGTCTACTGCATTCTTCAAATATCTCTTTATTATCAGCTATATTTGTTTGTTTGTCCTTTGTTTAACGACACCACTAGAGCACATTGATTTATTAATAATCGGCTATTGGCTGTCAAACATTTGGTAATTCTGACATTTAGTCCCAGAGAGGAAACCCGCTGCATTTTCCATTAGTAGCAAGAGATCTTTTATATGCATCATCACATAGACAGGATAGCACATACCACGGCCTTTGATATACCAGTCGTGGTGCACTGGCTGGAACGAGAAATAGCTCAATGGGACACCAACGGGGATCGATCCTAAACCGACCGCGTATCAGGCGAGCGCTTTATCGCCGGGCTACGTCCCGCCCCTACCAGCTATATGTGCAGGGTGGGATTTTGGAGAGCCGGTCACATGGTTAGCACACTTAAACGTTTTATCCAAAAGGATATTAATAATTTACAATCTTGGGCAAAATCTCTTTAAAAAAACCTGTTTGTATACTCTTTCATAATAAACTAGTTCCTTCCCGGGCAAAATTAAACTTAAATCTAAATGGAACGGTTATTGCCCAAGTCAATAAAATAAAATTCCTCGGTGTTACATTTGACTATAATCTTAGATTTAAGTCCCATATTACTGAAATAATTTCTAAATCTAATCATTTTATTAATATTTTAAAAGTGCTTTCTGGGACCGATTGGGGTTCCGACCGCAAAACCTTGCTTAAAATTTAAGGACACTATCCCACCCCCACCCCCACCCTAAGTGGATTTTCTTTTCTTTAAAATATATTTTCCGGTAAGAGCATAACCTGAACCCCCTAAACACATCTTTCGCCACAGTCTAGATCCTTTACATAATGTTCTGCACACTCACCTGATTAGATACATGCTTATGGATAACTGTGTTTACAATGTCCATAGGCGTCAGAATCAAGGGGGGAGGGGCGTTTCCCCAACAATGAAACTAATGTATTGCCCACAGCTGAAAATCAAATTAATTTATAGCTGAACACGCCCCCCCCCCCCCCCCCCACCCCATCGTTGCTTTTCCTCCCGCCACCTGTGACGTTGTATTTATTGCGCGACATTCTTTAAATAGCTGTATTGTATACAACCTGAAGTATGCGTTATGCATCTTGTATTATCAGTGAGTTGTTTAGCTTAGGGGTGGTCAAGAAATAATCGTATGGAGAAGGGGTCGGGAGGCAAGTTTTTATATATCCACCATAGACCCGTAGAAACAATAGGTGGTGTCTGTGTGTCACCCATTTGAGTCCAAAAACATTTACTTCCACACTATTATAATAGACACACACACACACACACACACACACGCGTACGCACACACCCTTCTTATGGACCAGCACTTACAACAAAATAAACTTTTATGTAAACCATCTATGCACAAAGATAAATATGTAGCAGTCCAACAAGGCATATAATAAGATAAGAATTAAGTGTCACCCACATACTCACCGTGACACCTACCACCACCCACCACCACCACCGCCTTGTCGTCAATTCATATCAACTATTACGACACCGGCGCCCAATTATTGTATTTCTGTTATTTATTGCCCGACATTCTTTAAATAACTGCATTGTGCAACTTGACGCATGAGTGATGCATTTCATATTAAACCAGTATGTTGTTCAGGTGAGGTGTATACTTCATAATATATTATGTCACATTGGCGGATCCAGAATTTTATATAGGGGGAACCCATATTTGGGGAGGGACCACGGTGTGAATCGTGTGATGGAGTGCTCATTAGCAGGAGTGGTGGAGTCTAGACTTTGGCGAGCGGAGTTTATGGAGTGTGTGTGTGTGTGGGGGGGGGGGGGGGGGGTCATGCTACCCCGGAACATATATTGAGAATTTTTTTTACTTATGCAGGTGGGGTTGACACCCGACCACCATCACACACACACACACACACACACACACACACACACACACACACATACACACACACACACACACATATATATACACACACACACACATACACACACACACACACACACATATATATACACACACACACACACACACACACACACACACACATATATACACACACACACACACATACACACACACACACACACACACACACAACACACACACACACACACACACACACACACACACACAGATACAGCCGGAGACCCACCTGGCGCCAGTGATATATCATTTGGTTTAGGCCTGCAGTCTCACTGATGTGTTACATATATTGAGTAACACTCGCTGGACAATAAGCCAAAACATGACGAAACAGGTTTCATTCTTTAATGTGACGGCTATTGTATTCGCTTCAACAGATTAATGCCACACTAGTGTTACATGCCTGTCAAAAAAAAATATTACGCTAATTAATTTTACACGCCTTGGGCTAGTAAATCTAAAAGGAGAAATTAGTAAAAAAAATTATAATAATAATAATAAAAAAAATAAAATAATAATAATAATAATAAAAAAAATATTATTTAAAGTATCAGGCATGAGCACCCTGGCCACAACCACTGACTTCGACATTGACGAAATCCAGGGCCGATGATAAGGTGAAGGGGGGGGGGGGGGGGGGGGGGGGGGGGCGGATAATACAAAGAAAGGACAATATATTTTATTTAAATTTCTTGTTCGTTATTTTGTATAACACATGCACGTACCTGTTTACACACGTGACATGTACGTGTGTTAACAATTTCAAAACATACGACTGTCTGCTCCTAGATGATGACCAGGTCACCAATGCCACGCATCCCATGAAAAAACAGCACGATCGAAATCGATTACACTGTGATGTACAGTTAACCTGACAATCATTTGTCTCTGACGCGTAAATGCAAGGGCTATAAAGAACTTTTAGTCGAAAAAGATGTCAAAATGTGCTTTAAACCTGGTTTTGGAGGATATGTAATAAATAGAATAATACATTCGTGTTCGTTAGATACCATTTACCTTACAACTCGTTGTTTAAAAACGTATCAAACTCGCTTTCGCTCGTTAGATACCTTTTAAAACAACTCGTTGTGAGATAAATGGTATCCAACGGACACTCAAGTATTATGGGTGGGAGCCATTTAGAAGCGTCCATCGAATTAATAAGAGGTTGTTTGTTTTATGTGTTTCAGCATGAGGCATAAGTTGGAAGGAGCTAAACACAAATTAAAAAGAAAGACATTGACGCAATTAGGACGTAAAACAGAGAACGTAACTTGCATAAGCTGGGGGCATGTTCGTGAGGCCGAACGCTTCGTGAGACCTTCGTTTTCTATATCATATCACATTCACTGAACGTTAGGCCCAAACACTAGTCTAATTAAAAGGACATTTCTTTCATATTTTTCTAAGGGGCAACTATTCTTTTCATCTACCTGTTTATTGTGTATTCATTCAAAAGTTAAAGTTTGTATTGTTTTTAGACATAACTAGAGCACACTGATGGTTGTCAAACATTTGGTAATTCTGACATAGTCTCAGAGAGGAAACCCGCTACATTTTTCCATTAGTAGCAAGCGATTTAGTTTGTTAGGCACTATCCCACATACAGGATAACACTAACCACAGCCTTTGATATACCAATCGTGGTGCACTGGTTGGAATGAGACGGGGTTCGGTTCTTTATTTTCGACACCCATGTATGTACATGCATAGAAACGATGTAAACCACTTTACGCACTGTTCTGAGTATTGCTATAACTTTGTTCTAGACTGATCGCGCATCAGGCGAGCGCTTCACCACAGGTCTACGACCCGCCCTCTGTCCAGTATTGTGTCTTCACTGTTTGTCCAGGGGTGGGATGTAGCCCAATGATAAAGCGCTCGCTTGATGCGCTGTCGGTTTGGGATCGATCCCCGTCGGTAAACCCATTAGGCTATTTCTCGTTCCAGTCAGTGCACCACGACTGGTATATCAATGGTTGTGGTATGTGCTATCATGTCTGTGGGATGGCGCATATAAAAGATCCCTTGCAGCTAATGTAAAAATGTAGCAGATATCCTCTCTAAGACTATAGATCAAACTTACCAAATGTTTGACATCCAATAGCCGATGATTAATAAATCAATGTGCTCTAGTTGTGTCGTTAAACAAAAAAGCAAACTGTCAGTTCAAGTTAAAAACAATTAGTTTGTTTTGTATAACGACACCACTAGAGTACACTGATTAATTAATAATCGGGTATTGGATGTCAAACATTTGATAATTCTAACTCGTAGTCATGAGAGGAAATCCGCTACATTTTTCTAATGCAGCAAGGAATCTTTTATAATATACACTTTTCCCACAGACAGAAAAACACATACCATGGCCTTTGTCCAGTTGTGGTGCACTGGTTGTAACGAGAAAAAAACCCTATCAGCTGAATGACTAAAAGCGTTACATCTCTGCTTCCATCAGTTTGATCCTTCGACAGATTCCGTTTCACACACACACACACACACACACACACACACACACACACACACACACACACACACACCCCGCGTTTTTCATCCCTCAGTAGACGCACATGGGGGTTTAGTTGCTTGGCTGAAAGAATGGGGCCCCGCACCACTTGGAAATCCCTTTTTGAAACGTATGCCGCTTCCGCAACCCGCGCCGCTCATATAAAAACACTCCTATTGATAACCACAGAATCATCCTCTCCCCCGCCGTGCCAAAAAAACAACAAAAACAACAAACAAAAACAACAAAACAAAAACAACGGGCACACGTAAAACGGCCCGCAACAGAATACTAGTATGACCACGAAAGTTGTATTATCATACCGCACCATACGTCTCGATAACCCTCGCTAACTTTTTATCAATTGTACCCTGTCGCTGACCCCATGTGTCCCATAAAGCTATCGAGTTTTGCCCAGGTGGGAAGCTATTTGTTCGCACAGAAGATCGCACAGCGCTAATTGAATTAGTGCAAAGAAAGGCTATTTACAATGAGCTTTACTCGTGTTACCGATATTTGCCGCGGAATTTTATCTACGTGAACGGGCCCCAATGAGCCGGCGGGTGCTGCTGACAAAAAAAATGAGGATATTTCGCTACTTAACATATTAACCTACATAGATCATTATGTCAAAATGGATTAAGGTTGAGTGCTACTATACATACCATACCTTATCTCGTATCACGAAAATCCGGTATCGAAAAAGTAGGTACAATAGACGATCATTTTCGTTTGTGTGGAGGTAAGGTTTGGTAACTAGTATCTGGTACTTTTTGGCGCGCAACAAGTGTTTGGAGTTCGGTCTAAAGAGCGTCGGTTAAGCGACGTTTTGGCGGTTTCGCGTTACACCGTGTGGTCTTCTTTTTTTCTTCTTTTTTTCTTTTTCACAGGTGTACGGGGATTTGCTCCTAGTAATACCACACCTGTAGATATTTTTTCACCGCTGTATTTCGCGTAGACATAGAAATTAAATATAACAATACTAGGAAGGTGCCAAAAAGTGTGGGGCGCGCACACACACACACACACACACACACACACATATACATAAATACATGTATAAATAAATTAAAAAACCACCGCTGCTGGTACAAAGTGGTCTTGTATGAACCAAGTAAATGATGTGAAGGTCACGCTTTGTGTTCAGTCCGGTGAAGCACGCTTGGCGTGGTCCCAAGCTCTGGCATCCGTCTAGACAGCATAAATCTAATTATTTACTAACTGCTGCATACATATGAACAGTATTTTACATGGGGGGGGGGGGGGGGGGGGGGGGGGGGGGGGGTCGGTTCGATGGGTTCGACCGAACCCCCCACCCCACCCTGAATCGCTATTTTTTATATAATTTATTATCTGAATATATCTGACATTGATATCTAACATAGAAATATATGCCCAATATCTCTGCAATCTATTTTGGAACCCCCCCCCCCCCCTTTTCAAAATCCTATGTACGCCCATGTTTTAGTTTATAAAGCGACCACTAAAACAGAAAACGAAAGGGACATGTATTTAATACACCTCAGCGTATTGTTTAATGATCTGGTATTTGTCAAACGTGCAACCTGGGTGTCAAAGGTGAAGTAATTATGGTATCAGGTCGTTTTGCACTTATTCCCGATCGCCCCGTGTCGTTTCGCCCCCATACCGGGTCGTTTCGCCCTCTATACAGGGTCGTTTCGCCCTCATGTTTATGTTTGTGAATGATGAATAAATTTGTTTACGTGACTCTAGTTGCAAATCAGATATAGGTTATCAATTTGTAACCCTTTATCAACCATAAACACCATTTATATGTATATGTTATTATGTGCAATATTTTAAAGAACACCTCCCCTCACACCATCCCAGTTCCTACGGGCCTGATGTATTTTATATTAATAAGTACAAAGACTAGCCTACACAATGATATTGTCGATAGGACATATTAGTTATAAAGTGCTTTGGTGTGTGTATGTCGGGGGGGGGGGGGGGGGGGGGGGGGGGGGCGCTTTTTTTCAAATTTGCGAAATTGGCCTCTGTAATATCCATTGACGTGTCATGTTTACATCTATGCTGAAGAAGATTTATGATGAAATATTAAAAGGTCCATTTGCTTCAGTTTACATTTAAATACATGCAGTTTTTTGCTGTCTGCCATTTTGGGTTTTTTATGGAATACTCTTCGGGGGGGGGGGGGGTGAAAGACTCTAAAATATTAATATAAAATCAATGATCTCTAGTGCTATCTTTAAACAAACAAATAATATTAATAATAATAAAATAATATGACGTCATCACATTTGCATTTATAACATAACATGTTATAACATTCAACGGTTGTTAGATTAAGTCATATCCTTTCACCCCTCTTGTCGAATATTCCATAAAAAGTCAAAATGGCAGCCGGCACAAAATTACATGCTTTTTGCCCTAGGCGATCTCAGCGAAGTCGATACAGGTGACATGGATATCATCTAGTATGTGGAATCCATGCCATTGTGATTGTTTTTTCAAGATTTCTGTCTGGACAAAATGTGGGTAAAATCTAACGAAAAATAAAGGTAGGAGTAATTTATTGTAGTTGTCCACATTTTGTATCGGACTTTACGTTTATGTCTACAACCTTGTTGCCTGTTAGGTTGCCTGAAACGACTCGGGGCGAACGGGAATAAGGGCGAAACGATTCGGGGTCGAATAGGAATAAGGGCGAAACGACCCGGATTCAGTAATTATAGGTGGCCGTACACCAGATAGTATCTGAGTGGGTTAAATATCGAGGTGTAACTTTTCATCCCACAGTTAAGGCTACCAGTCCTGCCGTTGGTGATAAACGTGAGAGTCTTTGTTGTGATAAAATGTTTTTGTTTTTTTTTCATCTGGCCGTATTAGTGCACAGGCCGACTGGGCGGGGGGGGGGGGGGGGGGGGGGGGGGGGGTGGGGGGGGGTGGAGAGGGGACGCAAAATATTAGTGGCCATGGGGCGCTAAATACTCAAATACGTCTCTGGTTATATCATTGGTGTCGATTGAAACGCTGCGTGTAGCAGTTTTAAATACCCACATATGTTACTATTGTCATATATGGGATTTGATTTGGTTATGTACACCCTTTAATAAATGAACGATCTAAGAATACGTGCTCCCCCTACATAATTTCCTGCAAATATGACGACACTTCAGCGTGTGTGTGTGTGTGAGAGAGAGAGAGAGAGAGAGAGAGAGAGAGAGAGAGAGAGAGAGAGAGAGAGAGAGAGAGAGAGAGAGAGAGAGAGAGAGAGAGAGAGAGGGGAGGGAGGGAGAGGGGGAGGGAGGGAGGGAGAGAGAGAGAGAGAGAGAGAGAGAGAGAGAGAGAGAGAGATAGAGATAGAGATAGAGATAGAGATAGAGATAGAGATAGAGATAGAGATAGAGATAGAGATAGAGATAGAGATAGAGATAGAGAGATAGAGATAGACATAGAGAGAGAGAGGTGGGGTGGGGGATTCAGAAGCAATTTGTTATACTAACAGAACAGAAGTGTTTTCTTTGCATCTGCTGTTCAAATTTATGCTTGGTTTATATTTTTTCAAATTACCTTGGCTATAACTGAGGACTCGACCCTATTATGTCTGAGTTTTAAGTCTAGGTGTTAAACCTGTACAAACAGTAATCCTGGCCTGACTCGTCGCCAATAGGTTTATCGCGGATGCGATAATATCTAGCGAACGTGCCCGAATTACTTATGTTTAGTTTCGACATCGTGAATTTGTCACCGTTTCTAATATTTCTAGTTGACATTTTACAATCGAAATATACACCTATAAGTAAATGATTTGATAATAAAATGAATGGAACGTTAGAATGTTTTTGTATTTTGATTTTTTAAATTAGTTAAAATGTTGAATAAAGAATCTTTATTAGTTGTTGGGTTGGTTTGTTGTTTGTTTGTTTGTTTTTTGTTTTTTTATTTCTACGAAAATCGCTCACATGAAAAACGACCGCAAATCAACATTTGTAAATGATATTAGTTTTTGAAGTCTTACAATGTTTCTGTGTTCAGAAATAGTGTTTCTAATAGTTTATAATCTCCACTGTAAGTAGCAAACTTGGTATTATTACTGGAAACATGTCACGAGTTTCTTCTCATTTTGAACTTTCCTTGAAAAGCGTAGCGACTGAATGTCATTCTCATTTAGATTTGTGCCAGATTCTAGATTATTTGTCTAAAACAAGCAATTAACTAGTTTTGTTAATGCAATTATTTATTTTACGATTTCGTGGGGGTTTGTTTGTTTATTAATTTATTGTTGTGGGGTTTTGTTGTTGTTGTTTGTTTTTTGTTTTAATCCCACTGCTCCTTTTCTTTCTCTCCTTTGAATTCCATCTTTCTGATAGCAACTCCTATCTTTCAACTTTCACTGACTACCTCCACATCTCAGTCCTTGTCTCTCAAACCGCGACAGGTGCTTGTCTATTGTGTCTTACAATTTAGTTACTACATTGTTTTTGTCTGTAACCCAGAAGTACATGGATTCCTTTATTCTACACTTGTAGCTGTCTGGAGTCGTCCACGCGGATCGCTGGGGGAAATGGTCAGCGTGGAGCGCATGCTCACGGACATGCGATGGTGGCGCCACCTACCAGCTCCGGAAGTGTACGAGAGGATACAGATTCAGAACAAAGTGTGTAGGAGATAGCATCCGGTACGCGACCTGTAACAACGAGGTAAGCTCAAAGAAAGAAAGAAAGAAAGAAAAAGAAAGAAAGAAAGAAAAAAGTTTGTTTTGTTTAACAACACCACTAGATCACATTGATTAATTAATCATCGGCTATTGCATGTCAAACACTTGTTAATTCTAACTCGTAGTCATCTGAGGAAACCCGCTACATTTTTCCATTAGCAGCAAGGGATCTTTTATATGCACTTTCCCACAGACAGGAAAGCACACACCACGGCCGTTGACCGGTTGTGGTGCACTGATTGGAACGAGAAAAGCCGTGGTATGTGCTTTCCTGTCTGTAGTAAAGCGCATGTAAAAGATCCCTTTCTGCATTAGGAAAAATGTAGCGGGTTTCCTCTGATGACTAAGAGTCAAAATGATCAAATGTTTGACATCCACTAGCCGATGATTAATTAATCAAATCAAATTCTGAAAACTTAATTCTATATGTACAGGGTTTCACTTTTATGTATTAGATGGAATAAGTTTGTTTTGTTTAACGACACCACTAGAGCACATTGATTTGTTAATCATCGGCTGTTGGATGTCAAACATTTGATAATTTTGACAAATAGTCTTAAGAGGACACCCGCTACATTTGTCCATTAGTAGTAAGGCAGACGACAATATTTCAAAATCTTAGGTAACCGAAAATCGGTTCACGTGAGTTTTACTTAGGTAACCGATTTTTCGGTTACGTGAATATAATTCTAGTAACTGATGAGTCAGACCTGCCTAACTGTAAAACACTTGATTTCTGATAGGGTACTTTTAATTTTAGAAATTAATTGTAACCAATTGGTGGTTCACGTGATTTTAAAGTTGCGTAACCGACATGTGAACAGAACAACGGTTCTCGCGAAATATTGTGTCCTGTAAGGGATTTTTTATATGCACCATCCCACCGACAGGACAGCACATACCACGGTCTTTGATATACCAGTCGTGGTGCACTGACTGGAACGAGAAATAGCCCAATGGGCCCACCGACGGGGATCGATCCCAACCCGACCGCTCATCAAGCGAGCGCTTGAAAGAAATGGTAACAAACGAAATCGTACACGGCCTGTTTCATTCTTGCGAGCCTCTGTTTAATTTGGAAGACGTCCCAACCATCCATAGACGAACTAACTGGTCTTGGTTTTATCGACTGGAATTTTTTGTTACGAAAGCCAAGTTTTCTAGTCGGCGCCTTGCCACAACGATCGGTTCTGTAAAACTGAAGAAAAAAACAACGAAAAAAAACAACGTATTTTGTACCATATACATGTATAAATAAAAGTGCTGAATATATCTAATGGCCCTTAATTCATTTCTTTGAATGTAGTTAATTTAATGCTAGACCAACTTTCTGCTTTTATGAAATTTACGACTGTCCAGTTGCTAGTCTCGGCGCTCTTACAACTCGATTTTCGTCGTATAACCCATTATGCTAGGGTCAGACTACCAATTTCTAGCACAAAGTTGGCCCACGTTCTGCTGTCACGAGTTCTACGACTGTCAAGTTGCTAGTTTGGGCGCTCCTACAACTCGATTCTCGTCGGACAACCCATTAGTTGTTAATCCAAGCGCACCAGTTGGGAGTTGGGGGAAATTACAACGCAACTGTCGAGTTGGCCAACTTCTTCTTCGCAGATGACAGTCTGAAACTAGCATAACATTACTCACGAATTAGGTGCACACCGTCAATACCGTGCCAAAACATTTTCTTGTTAAGAATCAGAATTCCGATGTTGATAAAAATTGGTATACATGTTTGTTTTGGTCTCAAACACCTAAATATAGTATAACATTTTAGCTTCATCGGACCAATACTTTAGACCCAATTTTTAGACCCCAGTATCTCAGCAACCAGTAGGCCGATCTTCATAATGTTGGTGTTGCCGGAAAGTGAATTCCATATGGAATCCAGATTTTAGTATAGGACCATGTCAAGGGTTCATGACCTTTTGGCTTTTTGTTTGACCTTGAATTTGACCTTGTAGATCACCTCACCTTGAAATGACTTTTAGTCAGAAATATAGCCCAAGATGTTAGTAACAACATGTAAAAAATCTAGAGGTATTATAAGTCAGCAATATTCAATCAAAGTATGCATACCTGAGGCAATAATATAGGTTTTGCACATATTAAACATTGTTTAATGCATGTTGGATGCATCAGTCATCAACTACCCACTTCCTCCAAACTCCTGCTATTCTATTGATGTCACCGTTGCTGATATTATACATTCTCCTTGAATTAGCCAGAGAGGGTGTTTCAATCACACACAAGACGTCCTTTTCCTTTTCACTAATCCAACACTTATCCTCATCACGAGGCCAATAAAACAGCTTGGCTGATCCATGTGGCTGCATAAATGTGATTGAATAGACTAGTAACCATGCTCATCCCAAATGTCCTCCACTAGGCCTATCCATGCATCATTGTCATAGACACAACACACATAGTTTTGCTTTTTGATCACTCAACTTAAATGTATGTAACTTTGACTTTGAAATCGGAATAAATCGGTGAAACTGAAGACGACATTTTCATCAATACTGTAATATTACACATGTATTTTGATCTGTGTTTATCGTCCTACAGCCCTGCCCAGTGGACGCACGTGACTTTAGGCGCCAGCAGTGCGAGGCTTATAATAATGAACCGTATGGCGGGAAATACTATAAATGGCTGCCATACAGAGACCGGAAGAATCCATGCGCCCTCTACTGTGTGGCGGAAGGTCCGAGAACTCTTGCTCGGCTTGCGCCAAAAGTTCTAGATGGCACGAGATGTTCCGAGGACAGACTGGATATGTGTATCAACGGAACCTGCTGGGTAAGAAGGTTTTATATTTTTGTATATATATATATTAAACTGTCTCCTTGTCCCTTTAATGTGCGTCTGTGTCTGACTATTATCTTCTGTTTTTCTCATAATTTATCTCTGTCACTTTTACCTGTCTCACTATGTCTCGCTTCTGCCTTTCTAGTTGTCTCACTACATTCTGTCTCTCTTTGTCCCCTACTGTCCATCTCATTTGACAGTTCTGTCTCTTTCGCTGTGTTTTAATACTGTGTATCTCCCTTTTGCCTGTCTCGCTGATGCCAATCTCACTAAGGTTTGTCTCACTGTGTTCCGCTACTGTCTGTCTTCTTGTCTGTCTAATGTCTGTCTCACTATTATATAACTACCGTCTTGTTTCTCTGATAATTGATGTGTATCACTATTGTTTCTCTTCCGTCCTTTTCGTTGTCTGACTAATGTTTGTGTCACTGTGTCTCACTACTGTCCGTCTCACTGCCTCAGTAGTCTCTTTCGCTGTCTCATTAATTTCATTTTAACTTATTTTTGAGCTTATATCCAATATATGTCGGTGGCACACACCTCAGCGATCTGTCCAAGACAGTGGGTGTGATGTTAGTTGTTAGTTGTTAGTGAGAGAAAAGAGGGTGTAGTGATCTTACACCTACCCATTGAGTCGTTAAAACTCGCTCTGAGTGTCCGATGGCTTAACCACGACACCACCGAGGTTGCTGTCTCAATACTGCCTGCCTCACATTCCGCTATTTCTCGCTCCAGCCAATGCACCACGACTGGTACATCAAAGGCCGTGGTATGTGCTATCCTGTATGGGATGGTGCATATAAAAGATCCCTTGCTGCTAATCGAAAAGAGTAGCCCATGCAGTGACGACAGCGGGTTTCCTCTCTCAATATCTGTGTGGTCCTTAACCATATGTCTGACGCCATATAACCGTAAATAAAATGTGTTGAGTGCGTCGTTAAATAAAACATTTCCATCTCGCTCCTTGTCTGTTTGTTTAGGTTTTATTTTTTAATTGTTTTTGTTTCTCTCTCAGTGCTATGTAACGTCTGTTTTCTGTTTTTCAGATCATTGTTCTGTATCACTATTGTCTGTCTCACTATGTCTCATTGTCTCACTAATGTCTGTCTCACTGTCTCACTAAATTCTATCCCACATTCGGAATGACCATTCACACCAAAAAAAACCTAAACAAATAAGCATCAAGTAACATTGAATCGTGTCAGGTCTGCTGATGGAGAAAATGCTGACTAAAGATTGAGGACAGATTTCAGTCTGACCCTTATAGAGTCGGAATCTAGCTTAATCGGTAGAATGCTTACCTGAGATGCTTTGGACATATGATCGAATCCCTTTGGTGGATCTTCTTCTCTGGTTTTGGTGGTTTGTTTTGTTTTGTTGTTGTTGTTGTTTTGTTTTTGTTTTTTTATTGTTGTTGTTGTTGTTGTTTTTTGTTTTTTTTTTGGGGGGGGGTCTCGTCCCAACCAATGTCCCATAACTGGTACATCAAAGGCTGTGGTATTTGCTGTCCTGTCTACGGGAAAGTGCATATAAAACATCCCTTGCTGCTTATACAAAACAAATGTAGCTCATTTCTTCTGAAAACTACATGTTAGAATTATCAAATGTCTAACATCCAAGTAGACGAGTGATGCACTGGTGATCTAGGATTGATTCCTGTTGGTGGGCCAGCCAGTGCTCAACAACTGGTGTTGCAAAGGTCGTGGTATGTAATGACCTGTCTGTGGGATGCTGCATATATACAAGATCCTTTGATGCTAAACATTCCTTCCTTCCTTCTTTGCTTTTAAAAACCGATAATTACTTAGTCAATGCTCTTTGGTGATGCCATTAAATAAGCCAGTCTGACCCACGTGTGTTTGTTGTTTCAGCCTGTCGGGTGTGACCACGTGCTCGGATCCAAGCGTCAGTTCGACCTGTGTCGCGTGTGTGGCGGGAACAACACGTGCTTCTCGTCCCCAAGGGAGCGCTACCACTGGGTGGAGGACGGACTGTCACGCTGCAGCGCCACCTGTGGTGTAGGTAACTTGATTGCAACACCTTGTTTTATTTAAGGGGCGTTCTCACATGTGCGACTTATAGTAACGACCTGTAGCAAGCCATTTGTGACGTTCTCATTTAGTCAAACTGCACTACTAGTACAGTGCGTGTAAAATAATTATGGTCTTGTGGTTCTCACAATAACACTCAATCACAAGATACACCTTGTTACTAAAAGTCACACAGTGAGAGCGTGCCTTTATTAATTTTAGCACGAGTTATTGATTCATCCTATCAGTAGACGCTGGAATGTGGTGCTGACTTTTAGATGTATTTCAAATATGTCAATTGTGCACATCAAAAAAGTTAGGATCTTTGCTTTTTAAACATATTATCTCAATAAAGAGATAGAAAAATTACACCAAGAAATGATAAGTAAGCTTGGCGCAGAGCTGTAAGACAAGACACTGTTTTTAATATCGTGTTTACCACTAAAGAAATAAAACACAGGTATGACATCAGTTGGAAATGAAAAAAGGAACAGTTTATTAACGACGCCTCATCACATCTTATTTCTAACTATGGTTATTTGACGACTAATACAATATTTTGGATATATTAAGATTTTATAACAAATTGTATGCACTTTACCACGAATATGACAGCACTTACCACAATTTCAGCAGCATTAATATAATCAAAGAAACCTGTCGAAACGACATACCTCGCACTTAAGGTAACGCCACATGACATGAGTGTCTTGTACAAAAATAACCGATTGCAAAGCAACCGATGAATCGTAATGTTATTTTGTCACAGTCGGCTATTCGCGTGGCTATTCTGATCTGGGGCGGAACGTAGCCCAGTGGTAAAGCGCTCGCTTGATGCGCGGTCGGTCTGGGATCGATCCTCGTCAGTGGGCCCATTGGGCTATTTCACTCCATCCAGTGTACCACGACTGGTACATCAAAGGCCGTGGTATGTGCTATCCTGTCTGTTGGATGGTGCATATAAAAGATCCCTTGCTTCTAATCGAAAAAGTAGCCCATGAAGTGGCGACAGCGGGTTTCCTCTCTCAATATATGTGTGGTCCTTAACCATATGTCTGACGCCATATAACTGTAAATAAAAATGTGTTGAGAGCGTCGTTAAATAAAACATTTCCTTCCTTCCTATTCTGATCTCGTTCGAGGAACTCGTGTCGTGTGGCGTTGCCTATACTGTAGGCGAGGGTAACATTTGGCATACTTCCGTCATATAACTGTTCAAGCACGCCTGTCGTGGAAACAACCGCCTATTCGCCAGCGAGTTATGTCCAAACCAGATGCTGATTAACAACAAAAAAGGGGTATTTTTCTGCTTCAAACAGGATGGCACATACCACGCCTTTGATGTACCAGTCTTGGTGGGCATTGGTATATTAATTAGACTGAGAGCACGTCATCGATGTCCTCTCCGTCTCTCCTCACAATTAACGAGTCTTGACTGTGAAACATCAGATGGTCCGCTACAGATGTTTGCCGTCATTACCGCTGACCGATCCCACATTTTCACTCTCGTCGCCTGTTATAGGTCAAAGGACCGCAATGCGCCGTCAGCGGACCGTGTAAATAGCCGCGTACCTCTCGTTCATCATTAGTGGCGATATTTGACATCCTCGCCTTTGTCCGCCATTATTAGTCTCGCTAAACGACATGTTTGTGTAGTAGCTGTGCGATTGTCGTTGATAGCACTCACGATGTTGTCTCCCCGTAACCAAACACACTCGTCGGTCGCCAGTCGATCGGAATTCAACCTGGTACAGTACGAGTCAAAAGCACGAGCCAGTCTCTAGGGGGTGGGGTTCATCTAAGGTCAAGGGGGTGCTTTTATGGGTTTATGTGACTCCAGAAAAAAGAAAGAGTATTAAAGAATGTCGAATCATGATCTTATTCTGCTTAAAAAAAAAGTAGTTAAAGGTTCTTTGCCGTCAAAATAAATGCACCAATATTTCTGTAAATACTTACTTTCTTGTTTCAAAAACTATTCAAAGACTATTCTGTTATGCACGTCCGTAGATGCGCAATCCGACGTTCCTGTTTGTTTTACGGAACTTACCAGTAGAAAGATTTTAGCGCCAGTACTAGAGCGAGCTATAAAGCGGCAATCCTTCTACAGTCGAAGTTGGAACCATATATCGTAGTCAAGACCAGCTTTTCTCTATGAATAAAACACCTTACTGTGGAACCGGCCTCGGTGGCGTCGTGGTTAGGCCCTCGGTCAACAGGCTGGTAGGTACTGGGTTCGGATCCCAGTCGAGGCATGGGGTTTTTAATCCAGATACCGACTCCAAACCCTGAGTGAGTGCTCCGCAAGGCTCAATGGATAGGTGTAAACCACTTGCACCGACCAGTGATCCATAACTGGTTCAACAAAGGTCATGGTTTGTGCTATCCTGCCTGTGGGTAGCCCATGAAGTGACGACAGCGAGTTTCCTCTCAAAATCTGTGTGGTCCTTAACCATATGTCTGACGCCATATAACCGTAAATAAAATGTGTTGAGTGCGTCGTTAAATAAAACATTTCTTTCTTTCCTTACTGTGAAAACCGGTTAATACCAGAAGAACGGTTAACATCAAATACAGCGAGTCTTGGCTGGCACCCCAGTGATGACTGTCATAACTTATTTTCGAATCAGTCTTGTACAGAAATACTATATTGAATATGTTAATGTCACATTCGTAATTGTTACGTACGTTACTGCTTTTATTAGACACTTAAACGCTGTTGGTGTCTTACTGGTGGGTTGATTAACGCATACAACGCATATTGTAGTGAATTTTCTCGATAAAAAAGCAGGGGCGGATGAAGTATTTTCTAGGGGAGAACAGTACAACGTTTAAACAAGGCACCTCCAGTTTTCAGGGAGTGAATGGCGTTTAAAAACGTTACCTACAGTATTTGGAATTACACTAGCATGTATTATCTATATGGCAATGTTCCATAGAAGTATCAAGCTGATCACTAAAAACCAATATAAACCCGTCTTGGACGGAATTCTATGGCGAAGTCAAAGGTTGTGCCCACGACAGGCATGCATGAACATTATTGTTGAGGGATGGGGCAGTTGTGTGTGCAGTGGGGAGGTTTCTCTATAAAGTTCAGTCGATACATTCTAACCACCACCACCTCAACCCCCATCCCCACCCCCACCTCACCCCCGCTAAAATGGCAGCACTCGCGCTTCGGAGATGCGCCTCTCTAGCAACCTTGCCTTGAATCCGCACCTGTGAAGTACCTAAAAAAAAACCCACGCAACAGACACAAACACACGAGATAACATGCAGGGTGTATACACAAATGTGATTTGTAGTTTTTAGATAAGCGGGACGCGTGCCACTCTCAACTTCCAGATTACTAGCATAAACTTGTCCCCGGTGAAGTACCTTGTTCTGTAGGCCTCGTTAATAATAATTATTGGGGCAGTCGTTTGAAAACAAACAGGTTTCGCCTGTCGCGCAGACAAGGGTGTATTTTTAATTATACGCGTATATGTTTTTGCCTCATCTATTTAATGTCATTCGTTTTATTTGTTAAAGCGCCCAACTACGAAAGATGATCGTTTAATAAAAGTGTGTAAACTTTACCTGTTGTAAAATATACGTGTGAGGTTATTGTTATTGTTTGTTTGTTTGTTTTTATTTATTTGTTTTTATTTAATAAGTGTAGGAGCAGAAGGAATATCGATACAGTAAAACATATATTTTAAGACTTGCTCTTACTTACACAGCTCTGTGCAGAAATCTGTTTTACGAAGCGATCTTAGCGCTAAGATCACCTTAAGTGTATAAGATAGTTATGCACGTAAGGTGAACTTAGGCTAATAATGCCTCGTAAAACGGGGTTCTGATGATATCCTTTTAGCTGTTTGTTTTCTTTTCAGTAGAGATGAAACTGTTTGAGGATAAACATATTGCATCTTTGTACAAGCATCCTGAAATATTTATTTATTAATCTGTATAACAATATTTATATAATTATAAAATACAATACTTTAAAAAAATAGTTTACAAATACTCAAATTACGCAATAATAATTGATAATATCATTAGTCAATAGAAGGTACTAGTTATACAATAGTAGTAAGTGTGTCACCACGACCCACTTTAATATGCTTTCTTTAAAACGTATTGTACTTGCGGATTATATCTATATTCAGATTGAAAACAAATTTAAGGAAAGTTAAAAAATTTTTTTTTTAATGACACCACCCCAATCAGTTTCACCACGATTAGTATATCAGAGACCATAGTATGTGCTGTCCTGTCTGCCGAAAAGTGCATTTAAAAGATCCCTTACTGCTAGTTAAAAACTGTAGCGGGTTTCCTCTGAAGATTTCGTATTAGAAAATTAAAGTTAAAGTTTGTTTTGTTTAAGGACACCACTGAAGCACATTGATTAATTAATCATCGGCTACTGGATGTCAAATATTTGGTAATTCTGACTCATACAGTCATCGGAGGAAATCCGCTACATTTTTCCTTATGCAGCAAGGGACTTTTTATATGTATTTTCCCACAGACAGGAAAACACATACCACGGCCTTTGACCAGTTGTGGTGCACTGGTTGGGTGGAGGAAAAAAAAACAATCAACTGAATGGATCCACCGAGATGGTTTGATCCTGCGACGCAAACACTTCAAGCGAGCATTCAACCGACCGAGCTAAGTCCCACCCACCAGTGTTAGAATTACAACACCTGTCGAATTTGAGACTAATTACGGTCCTGGGTGGTGACTGACGTTGGCGTTGACGATGTTGATGTTTTGTAGGTAAGAAGGTGACAGTGACGTTGGCGTTGACGATGTTGATGTTTTGTAGGTAAGCAGGCGACGGTACCGTTGTTAACGATGTTGATGTTTTGTAGGTAAGCAGGTGACAGTGACGTTGTTGACGATGTTGATGTTTTGTAGGTAAGCAGTTGACGGTACCGTTGTTAACGATGTTGATGTTTTGTAGGTAAACAGGTGACAGTGACGTTGTTGACGATGTTGATGTTTTGTAGGTAAGCAGGTGACAGTGACGTTGTTGACGATGTTGATGTTTTGTAGGTAAGCAGTTGACGGTACCGTTGTTAACGATGTTGATGTTTTGTAGGTAAACAGGTGACAGTGACGTTGTTGACGATGTTGATGTTTTGTAGGTAAGCAGGTGACAGTGACGTTGTTGACGATGTTGATGTTTTGTAGGTAAGCAGGTGACGGTACCGTTGTTAACGATGTTGATGTTTTCTAGGTAAGCAGGTGGCGGTGACGTTGTTGACGATATTGATGTTTTGTAGGTAAGCAGGTGACAGTGACGTTGTTGACGATGTTGATGTTTTGTAGGTAAGCAGTTGACGGTACCGTTGTTAACGATGTTGATGTTTTGTAGGTAAACAGGTGACAGTGACGTTGTTGACGATGTTGATGTTTTGTAAGTAAGCAGGTGACAGTGACGTTGTTAACGATGTTGATGTTTTGTAGGTAAGCAGGTGACAGTGACGTTGTTGACGATGTTGATGTTTTGTAGGTAAGCAGGTGACGGTACCGTTGTTAACGATGTTGATGTTTTGTAAGTAAGCAGGTGACAGTGACGTTGTTGACGTTGTTGATGTTTTGTAGGTAAGAAGGTGACGGTGACGTTGTTGACGATGTTGATGTTTTGTAGGTAAGCAGGTACCGTTGTTAACGATGTTGATGTTTTGTAAGTAAGCAGGTGACGGTGACGTTGTTGACGATGTTGATGTTTTGTAGGTAAGCAGGTGACGGTGACGTTGTTGACGATGTTGATGTTTTGTAGGTAAGAAGGTGACGGTGACGTTGTTGACGATGTTGATGTTTGTAGGTAAGAAGGTGACAGTGACGTTGTTGACGATGTTGATGTTTTGTAGGTAAGAAGGTGACGGTGACGTTGTTGGCGATGTTGATGTTTTGTAAGTTAGCAAGTGACAGTGACGTTGTTGACGATGTTGATGTGTTGTAGGTAAGAAGGTGACGGTGACGTTGTTGACGATGTTGATGTTATGGAGGTAAGCAGGTGACGGTGTATGTGACAATGACGTTGTTGACGATGTTGATGTTTTGCAGGTAAGCAGGTGACGGTGACTTTGTTGACGATGTTGATGTTTTGTAGGTAAGCAGGTGACGGTGTATGTGACGATGACGTTGTTGACGATGTTGATGTTTTGTAGGTAGGCAGGTGACATTGACGTTGTTGACGATGTTGATGTTTTGTAGGTAAGCAGGTGACGGTGTTCAAGTGTCGAGACCGCTACAATCGCCGTCGCGTGGTGAAGGAACACAAATGTCACAAGCGCCAGAAGCCGCCAGGAAGAACGAAGGCATGTTATCAGCGCAAATGTCCGCCAGCGTGAGTTTTTCATATTAGTCACGATTCTTATGTAATGCTGTTCAAGTTTTTAAAACAACACATTTTTGGAAATTACATAGAACAACCAATCAAAACATGTCATTTTCCCCCAGAAGTTAATATGGCGGCCATCTTTATTTTTGTAAAATGGCGACCTCAAAACAGTGATTTCCCAATAGCTTGGCTTCTCAAAAAAACACAAGAAAAACCCCATACCCGAAATATCCACAAAACAACAGTATATTTTATGAATATTATTTTAAAATATATATTTTAAAACCCTCAAATCAGACATTCTACAATTTAGGCATTAAAACGATGCGTTTCCTGAAACATGCTGAAAACAATTAGGCCATGTCGGCACTTTTTAATGTCACCAGCACGGATTGAGATAAAATTATATGAATGTACTTTTTTCATTTGCATATTAATAAACAAACAAAAAATACATTGAAAAAAACATTGGCGTCGGCATTATTTTTATCTGTATTAATTTGGGTTCCACACATACCTTTTAATACTTAGTGTTTACGGCCTCATACCATTATTGATTAAAGTGAACTACCCAAAGTATGTGTTACTGTTTGTAGTGTGTAATATCTATTTAAAACGCAAAAGTGGATTTAGTGACTTCACACCTACCTACTGAGCTGTGAAAACTCACATATAGGGATGCGAACTCAGTAACTACCATCCTCAAAACCTTTACACTACCGACGTCGGTAGGTGTTTCCCAGTTTCTTTGTAGCTATATAAAAAAGAAAAATATATAATATAAGCCCGCAGCTATGGGAGTATTTAATTGTTTTAAGAAAAGGTCAGCGACTGATGCCGACAAGGTGAGAGCGATCGCAGACCCTTTGTACCTGGGGGTTATCCCGTGTAATTGTCTCCGCAGCTGGAAGATTTTCCAGTGGCAGACCTGCACCCACACGTGTGGAGGGGGCTTCTCGCTGAGGAACGTCAGGTGCATGGACACCCTCCAGAGCGGACGCCAACGCTGGCTACACGACAGCTTCTGCCCCAGCCCGAGGCCGGTGACGTCGCGGAAGTGCAATAACGTCCTCTGTCCCAGGTGGTACGCTGGGAAGTGGTCGCCGGTACGTGATTGGTCAGATTGTATTCAAAATAAGGGCCTAATTGACAAAGCTCGGTTAAGCCTTTAAAGCAACATAACGTCATCATTACATTTGGTTTTGTATTGCACTACGATATTCAACCTGTGCAATTACCTGTGGCAATCGGCAATGCCGTAGAGATTGCTTGCAGAGTTTTTAGTTCTTTACGGCACTCTTTTTAGCTGTAGACTATTTGATTTGTGTTTTTCACTGCGTGTTTTTTGCCGTGGACATTTACTTAATTGTAGCAGTTGGAGATCGCAAAGTTGCAAACGTTATTGTGAATTAGGCTCTTGGTTATAAAGTTACAGCTATAGAATGATGTGATTGGTCAGGTTGTATTTAAACCTAGGGTCGAATTCACAAAGCTCGCTTAAACTCTTTAAAGCAACATCATTGCAATTGCTTTTGCATTGCACTGCCAAATCGCAAAACAATTGCTAACGTTGTTGTGAATTGGGACCCAGGGCCCCGTTCCACGAAGCGTCTTAGTCCTAAGATCACCTTAAGTGTATAGCTACCTTATGTACTTAAGGTGATCGTAGCACTAAGATCGCTTCATGGAACGGGGCCCTGGTAATAACGTTACAGCTATAGAACGTCATCAGTATATTACACGTGGTCTGTTAAATAATATATGAACAATAAAAAGCCGTATGTTCAGATAAATGGATACTTAATAGAGGTGGCCGCATTGTCAGGTTTCATTGTATAGCAAAGATGGCCTTTATAATAGGTTTCAGCGTATATCACATCAGGCAGTTTTTATTTTAAAAGCTAGAAGTACATCCCCCTCTCTTTTTTTATCTGTTTTTCCCACATTGTTCCAGCATCCGTCATGGGTTGTCCATTTTTCAAAGATATCACTTTGTGATAAAGTTCTCTGTGTTCATCAAATTGTAAACTGTTAGCAGTGTCAGCAGAGAAAAAAAGAGATATAAGAGTTTCCATTTTATGCGTCCTCCATAATCACATTTTTTGCCGTCTGTGACAGGAGAACCAAACTAAAATCCATTAAGACGTCCTAGTCTTATCTGTTACTATTTCCGTTACGTGTCAACGGGGTTTGCAGGATTCGTGTTTTCAGGGTGAATCAAAAAAAAAGAAAGAAGTGTTTTATTTAACGACGCACTCAACACATTTTATTTACGGTTATATGGCGTCAGACATATGGTTCAGGACCACACAGATTTTGAGAGGAAACCCGCTGTCGCCACTACATGGGCTACTCTTCCGATAGGCAGCAAGGGATCTTTTATTTGCGCTTCCCTCAGGCAGGATAGCACAAACCATGGCCTTTGTTGAACCAGTTATGGATCACTGGTCGGTGCAAGTGGTTTACACCTACCCATTGAGCCTTGCGGAGCACTCACTCGGGGTTTGGAGTCGGTATCTGGATTAAAAATCCCATGCCTCGACTGGGATCCGAATCCAGTACCTACCAGCCTGTAGACCGATGGCCTGCCACGACGCCACCGAGGCCGGTAGCGTGAATCAAGTAAGACGTTTCTGAACAAATTATCACTTGTGGGGTCTGTGAGACTGAAGTCAGTTTGCTTCAATACCAAAATAAAAATGATTCAAAAGAGCAACGTTTGTTAAAACTGCAACCCAACACACAATATATTTAATTGTAAATCTACCAGCCAAATCTACAAACTTGGCCAGAATGCTCTAATGACTCACGCGCATACAATTTGTATGGCGTTGTCATGACGTTCACGTCTCAAACTCTATTAGAGTCTCGAGTCTAGACTCTAAACGTTTTTATAAGCACCAGGCCTGATATCTTAATATTGTGATTGTTTTTCAATGACGTGCCTAACGAAGGGTATTAAGAAGTAAAGTAAAGTTTGTTTTATTTAACGACGCCGCTTGAGCACATTGATTTTTTTATCTTATCATCGGCTATTGGACGTCAAACATATGGTCATTCTGACACTGTTTTTTAGAGGAAACCCGCTGTCGCCACATAGGCTACTCTTTTACGACAGGCAGCAAGGGATCTTTTATTTGCGCTTCCCACAGGCAGGATAGCACAAACCATGGCCTTTGTTGAACCAGTTATGGATCACTGGTCGGTGCAAGTGGTTTACACCTACCCATTGAGCCTTGCGGAGCACTCACTCAGGGTTTGGAGTCGGTATCTGGATTAAAAATCCCATGCCTCGACTGGGATCTGAACCCAGTACCTACCAGCCTGCAGACCGATGGCCTAACCACGAAGGGTATTAAGAGTTACTGCTCCCTAGAAGAAGAAAAAAACGTTTTTTTTTTTTTAGTATTTATCTAACCAGGAGCCTATTTCACTCAACTTCGTAATTTTAAGTCTGCAACTAGCAGGTATACCGAACATTCATTTACACGTGTTTGACATCTATTTCACTCAGGAAATTACATCATTATGGAAGATAGAGCATTTTAAGGACAAAGGAACATAAAATATGTGTACTTCAAACTCTATTTCTTGTACTATAACAGTAATATGAACTGTGATTTATATTAGTCGTAGATTTGCGTTTACGTGCAAAACTAGGCTTATGATGCTTTGTGACAATGGGCCCTGAAGAATACTGTGCCCTGTTTTTTGTTTTAAGTCCCCTATCCCACCCCTTTTAGGCCATCTAACGATCGCGAACTATTTGTACCTACGACAGGCGTGCTTGAACAGTTCGCTGATGGAAGCATGCCACAAATTACCCACCCACACCCACAGTAGCAATAAGGAATCTTAAAAATATAGGGCGGGACATAGCCCAGTGGTAAAACGTTCGTTTGGTGCGCGGTCGGTTTAGGATCGATCCCCGTCGGTGGGCCTATTGGGCTATTTTTCGCTCTAGCCAGTGCACCACGACTGGTATATCAAAGTATATACTACCCTGTCTGTGGAAAAGTGTATATAAAGGATCCCTTGCTACTAATGTAAAAATGTCGCGGGTTTCATCTCTATGACTGTGTCAAAATGACCATATGTTTGACATCCAGTAGCCGATGATTAATAAATCAATGTACTGTAGTGATGTTGTTAAACAAAACAAACTTCTTCTTAAAGATATATGCTCTCTCCAATAGACAAAAAAGCGCATATTATCATGGCCACTGGTATAAAATCTTCCGAACGAAAATAAATCGCGTGGAATCGATCCTACAATATTTCGCTCCTCATGCGAAGACTTTATCAGCGAGCTACATCCCACTTCTCCCAAATGGAGTGTTGGTTTACAACGAGCACCACCTATCTTGTATCTTGAGGTTGGAATCTTCTTCTTAGACAAGAAGGGCTGTAAACGTCAGCAAACTGATGTATTTAATGTTAGGTCAAATACCGTACTAAAGAGTAAAAAGGCACCAAGATACGTTTAGCTCTAGTTTCATAAATAGTTTATTTTTCTCCTTCTTGTAATATAAACCGAGCAACTTTGACCAAAAGATACTAGCGTTGATAACCGTTTATATAAACAGATGGGTTTTTTGTGGGGTTTTTTTAGCATGTTCAGTTGGAAGCTTTTTCTTTCTTTTTGTTTTAGTTTATGGTACATACATTTTATTGTGTTACAGTCTAAACTGTTTCAGCCATTGTCTGTTCATTATTTAGTAAGTGTACTGTGGCAACTAATAATTTTGTGTTTATTTATCAAACAGGTTAACGTGTAATTGATTTTTGAAAATAATACTGGGAATATCACCTTTATACTGCATTCATACAAATATGTACTTTGTTGAAAAATTAACTTTTAAATCTGTCTGAATGACAGCCATGGGTATAATATTTATTAGTACACACACAGCTATATAGTATAATAGGAATATTGTCATATTCAATGCGTACGGGAGAGTGCAGAAAACAGAAACGCTTGTTACGTCATATATTTCAGCGTTTTACACACGTGTAAATGTAATTAAAAGTTGTTACAAACGTGTAAAATGTATTTTTCAGTTGTATATTTATAAACGTGTACTTCAGTTGGTGTCTACATTAT
>NC_054700.1:37830636-37840636 GCF_016097555.1 Gigantopelta aegis | reverse complement strand
AGCCACTGATATTTTATGCAGAAAAATATATTTGTTATGTAATAACAATTGTTAAAAAGTCTCTGTTAGTCAATAACATCTTAAAAATTGCAGCAAACTCAGGAATGACCCTTGAAGGAGACAATTAATATAAAATTTAGTGCTTACGTATGATGGTTATGCTATTTCATGATTTGTCAGCATCTAATTATCATAACCCTTCGAGATAACCATGGATCTGCATAACTATGTCTCGATTTTACGCAGGCGAGTAATTTACCGTAAACAACCATTAGTATCTATATTAATTACTGTGATCAGCAAAGCTATCCACTTTATTCAAGTTCGTATCTCTAGACAAGGTCACCACGACTGGTATATCAAAGGCCGTGGTATGTACTACCCTGTCTGTGGGATGGTGCATATAAAAGAACCCTTGCTGCTAATCAAAAAGACTAGCCCATGAAGTGGCAACTGCGGGTTTCCTCTCTCTATATCTGTGTGGTCCTTAACCATAATATGACGCCATATAACCGTGAATAAAATGTGTCGAGTGTATCGTTAAATAAAACATTTCTTTTTTTCTTCTTTTTTTCTCTAGACAAGGTAGTCCTAAAGGTGTTTTGATCCAAGTCATAGCTGCTCCAATGAAACACTGTCTGGTACCAGGAACACACTTTTAGAGGTCAAAAAGGGAAGCAACTCTCTCATTAGATTGATGCTTATGACTGACACCATTTATTCCTAATTATAATATGTTGTGTATCGTTAAATAAAACAAAAAAAATCTGTATTTTCTGCGGCTGCGCCTCAGGAAATACAGATTTTGGAGGGGCGTACAATCCCGTACGCCATACCAAAAAACCGCGTAACGAATTTATTACCTTTTAGATTTTTTATTTATTTTATAATTAAACAAACCAGTAGCGGATCCAGAAAATCCATTTGGGGGGGGGGGGGGGTAAGGGGGCAGTGACATGAGGCGGAATGCCAAGGGAACTTTGGGGAGGGTTTGGAAGGGGATGACAATCAATATATACTCTTCAAAAGAAGAAACGCAAAACCACATTGTCGTAACATTTGGAGAATTGATTTAATTATTGAATGGTGAGTCCGATAATTACCAAATGTTGCAGGATTGTTCACAATTCACTCTAGTCCATTGTGAGTAAGTGATAGGACACACCACCAAGGTCAAGGTCATCTGGAGTCAATACCGGGTGTGGCCTCCGCGTGTGTTGACAACTGCCTGGCACCGCCTGCCCATTGAAGCAACCAGAGTACGGATGACGTCCCGGGGGATGGTGGCCCACTCGGCCTGCAAGGCTGCTGCCAGCTCGGGCAGGGTCTGGGGCTGTGGTTGTCGCTGTCGGAGGCGTCGGTCCAACTCGTCCCATAGATGCTCAATTGGGTTCAAATCCGGTGATATCGATGGCCAAGGAAGGATATTAATGTTGTTGTTCTGTAGGAAAGCCGTTGTGAGACGTGCTGTGTGAGGCCTGGCGTTGTCATGTTGGAACACTGCGTTGGCGTTGGCCATAACTGGAACGATGTGTGGCCGGAGGATCTGGTCAATGTAGCCCTGTGCATTCAGGTTGCCCTGCACGTGGACCAGGTCAGTTCTGCCAGTGTGTGAGATGGCTGCCCACACCATGACACTACCCCCGCCGAATCTGTCCACTTCCTGCACGCAGTTTGCCGCATAACGTTCACCACGACGCCTATACACGCGACATCTTCCATCATGACGTCGGAGCAGAAATCGGGACTCATCACTGAACCACACCCGTCTCCATCGCAGTTGAGGCCATTGTCGATGAATCTGGCACCACTGCAGTCGGAGTCGACGGTGTTGTGGTGTTAAGATGACACCTCGAACTGGACGTCTGGCACGAATTCCTACCTCACGTAGGCGGTTCCGTACGGTCTGGTCGGATATCCTGCGCAAACCTGGTATTGCTGCGGCTGTGGAGGTGGCAGTAGTCAATCGTTCCCGAAGGTGGCGTACCTGGATGTAGCGGTCCTGCCCGGGGGTAGTGACCCGTGGTCGACCGGATCTAGGGAGGTCACGTGTTGATCCATGTTGCTGGTAACGGTCCCACAGTCTGGAGATGGTGCTTGGGGACACATGGAATGCCCTGGCAACGGCCGTTCTGGATTCGCCTGCGTCTAGTCGGCCGATGGCATTGTTTCTCTGCGGTTCACTGAGACGTGGCATGTCCTGGATTGTCAACTGTCGGCCAGATACAGAGGCCAGGCAAGCGAACACCCTGCACTTTTATACTGTCGGTGTTCATGTTGCACGTGCAGACAACGCACGTGCAGTGGTGACATGGTTTGCACGTGGCTGCGTTTTTGCGAATATTCACATTTTGGAACTTTATTGTACAGTAGCTGCGTTTTATCGAATGTAACCGTGGGAATGTGTTTGGGACATGCAATGACCTTATATTCACAAAGCATGAACCGGTAGGAAACATAAAATCGGAGTTATAACCCATTTGTACCCTTTTGCGTTTCTTTTTTTGAAGAGTATATAATAAAATTACAACTGTCGCAAAACTTAGATAAATCGAACACTCGAGATAATAAGTTGTGCATTAAGGATAATCAGTCAAACGCTCGAGATAATATAAGTCGAGCACTCGAGATAATAAGTCAAGGGCTCAAGTTAATAAGTTGAGCAGTTGAGATAATAAGTTGAGCGCTTGAGATAATCAGTAATGCGCTCAGATAATAAGCTGAGAGCTCGAGATAATAAGTCGAGTGTGCATTCAGCATGTGCAGAAAAAAAACTAAGTCGATCGATGTTTACTTGTGGCTTAAAAATACTTTGATGATGTCAAATTACGTAAATGTAGATATGAAAATGTTTCATGTTAAAGGGACATTCCTGAGTTTGCTGCACTTTTTAAGATGTTATCGACTAAAAGAGACTTTTTAACGATTGTAATTACATATCAAATATATTTTTCTGCATACAATATTAGTGGCTCTATATTAAACGTGTTTCTGATCGTTCTAATATTTGTACTAGGTTAAATTTCATCTATTTCCTAAAATATTGTTTTTTCGTACGTACGAAATTATTTGAAGACAAAATCCAGTTTGGGCTTCTTATAAATATTAAGAAGACCAGAAACACATTGAATATACAGACACTGATATTCTAAACAAGAAAATATATTTAGTATGCAAATTTAATCGTAGAAATATTTTATTAGTCGGAAACATCTTACAATGCAGCAAACTCAATAATGTCCCTTTAAAAGGAAAGTTATGATCTCGACTGATTATACTGAGGTTGGGGCTGAGCCTATTATCTTGAGCTCTCAAATTACTATCACGTGGGTTTTTTTGTCTTGAAATGAATTTTATATAAAATTTTATATTGAAATTAGTTTCCGGCATACTTAGTAATTCACCCGAATAATTTCGTATACCCTCGGCATAATTCCGAATGTTTTCAAATTCTTTTCAAATCACTGGCATGATTATGCAAGTAAGGTTTTGATTGGTCGAATGAAAAGTTAACTGGACATGAGCTCCGACGGGATGCTATTAGATCCACAGGTAATATTAATTAACCAGTGAGCTCATTTTAATTAGATTGTCTCATCCGCAGTTTGTATTTTCGTACAGCCAGTCGAGCAAATCACGTGACATTTCGTACACCCCGACAAATTCTTTATTTTCCCGCAAATCCTGTATTATCCCACAAATGACACGGTGTACTTGTGGTATGCATCAGCTACTGACCAATCAAAGCGAATACAATTTATTTAAAAGGTAATAAATATAATTACGTGTTGTGACTGACAAACTATATATTATTGTTTGTGGTTATTTGTGACAAACTAGATATTATTGTATAATGTATTTTTTATGACTGACAAACTATATTGTTTAATGTTATTTATAACTGACAAACTATATATTATTGTTTGTGGTTATTTGTGACAAACTAGATATTATTGTATAATGTGTTTTTTTATGACTGACAAACTATATTGTTTAATGTTATTTGTGACTGACAAACTATATATTATTGTTTGTGGTTATTTGTGACAAACTAGATATTATTGTATAATGTGTTTTTTTTATGACTGACAAACTATATTGTTTAATGTTATTTATAACTGACAAACTATAATATATTAGTGTTTAATGTTATTACTGACAAACTATATATTATTGTTTAATGCTATTTGTGACTGACAAACTCTATATTATTGATTAAAGTTATTTGTGACTGACAGACTATATGATATTGTTTTGTTATTTACATTTGGACACTGCACTATTTGCATGGTGAGGTCCAACTACATTGAAATACAAAAGGCGGTCATAGGTCTTATAACCACCCTTCCGTTTGTTTGAAATGCTATTTTATAAATAAAATTCATCACCACCAAATATAGTGCAGGACGAGAACGTCTACAGGGAAGGGGGAGCAAGGGAGAATTTGTCCCCTCCCCCTCTGGATCGGGACTTGAAGAAATGTTTTTTTGTTGATGACATGCCTAGGGAGTCAAACGAGTTCAGCTAAATGGATTTAATACAAAGTTACTTAAAAATAATACGTGGCAAAATGATCGAGTGTTTATTATTAATATTCATGACATTTGTGATTATAATCGTAACGAATTATTTGATTGGATAGCATTTCAGGATATCTAGTTTAAAAAAAAAAAAATGTTGGAAGCATTCCCCCGATTACACCCACCCTCAAGGGCGGATCCAAGGGAAGGGACCTGTCCCTCCCTCTAAAAAAATAAAGTGCCCCTTTTTTGAAGAAATTATTTACAATTTTCATTGAAGTGCCCTTTTCGGGAAGTTGCTCCATGTGCCTTTTGCCCTTGGTCACCTCCCTAAAATGTGTCCTGGGTCCGCCATTGCATCCTAACATCTCGGGAGTTTCGCGACGTACGTCTCAGTCAGTCAGGCCTTCAAATGTTTACTTGCCTCCTGTTTCTATATGAGTGCATGTTATGTGGATTGCTGGAACAGAACGTTTATAAGCGATATGGATTATTATATCACCTGTCTACCACGAATTCCCTTTGAATGTAACACAACCCACCACCTCTTTGACAGGTTGTCTGCCAAAGGGTTCGAGGGGGTAACACTGCCGTAAAATTAGGAAATTATTGGATACATTGTATTATTATTTTTTAAAAATATTATAAAAAGAAAACTGCTGTTTAAAATTTGTCAAAGTACATGAAATGCTGTGTTCAATTTCAAAGGATTTCAAACTCATAACCACTTAATATGGGGCACTTGTGATCAATTTTGATTTTATTACGTACTCTCAAATTATTGTCTGGCAGAAAGCCTGTATGGACACAGAGTAACGATGAAATGTATCCAAAGAACCGGGACGCCTTCAGCAAGTTACACTCTGTCGTGGTAAGGACAATGCGAGTTGGTTCTTATAATCTCTAATCGAACCATTTATCAAAATATTTATGGAATCTGTAGAGGAAGTTTGGTTCTTCTTGATGCTTCACTTTTTCAACGGCTATGTCGACGAGCCTGTTGTGTAAAGTTACCTCCCATGCCAACATCAACTTACAGTCTTCTCTGGAGACAGAAAACTTTTCATTCCACCGAGATGCTCCAATAACCAGGAACCTGGACAAATTCGTGTAACAGAAAGAAAGCACGGTTTTCTGGGTACGTTTGAATGTTTGTACTTCGTCGTAAATATCCGGCCCAGCAGCCGACATGCGTCTCCAAAACAGCTGCTTATAGTGATTGTAAATCATAGTGTCTGCCATTTGCAGATCTTTGAGGAAACCCAAGTCCTCTGTGGTTAAATCTGCGGCGGCCACAACGTAATTTCCGCGTGAAAGTTGTGGACTGTACAGAATGTCTTTATGTTCCCAACAAAGGAGTCGTTTGAGAAGAATGAGAGATTCATCGAAGTGTTCCATAATCATTACAAAGTGAAAATCTTTGTCCAGTTCTTTGATATATTCAAGAACAAAGGTAAAATCATTGACTTTGTCTAGAGGTACACCGAAGTCGAAAGCGACGTTGTTAAAGGCATATCTTATTAACCGTTTGTCTGTCAACATGCTCGTGTTGCGAAGAAAAGCAGACAACCCTGAATACATCAATCTTCCAAGGGTCATTTGTGACAGTGAAGGATAGGGATACTTTATGTGTTCGATTCCCAGCTTCTTCTTTTGAAGCTTCACGTTAGCCATATGCATTGCCATTTGAAAATAATTAAACGAAGACATAAATCTGGTCACCGGTTCTCTAATAACTGCAAAATAAAATGTGTTGTTTGGAAGCAGTTCGTGAAATATTTGTCTGTTGTAGATAATGTGATTGAAGAGGAGATTAAACGCTTGGCCTTTTGGTAATGGGATGACCATATCTTTACGAAAAAACAAACCATATCCAAATATATTGTTCATACTTTCGTTTTTAGGCTTTAAAGGTAAAACAACGTTGAGATTCCGTTTGAGGGCAAATCTCTGCAGTACGTTAGTTACTGTGGAGCTACCACACTTGTGCATCTTTAGAAACGCAATGTTTGTCTTTTTTGAACACCCCGTGCTGGTCTTGTCCTTATGGTATACTGGTTGTGGGTAACTTAGTTTATTGGCAAAAGGGCCATGGACAGGTGCGTCTTCAGAAGTATAAACCTCACCAACTGAAATATATTTAGAGAAATTATTAGAATAACATGGTATTTCATTTGAATGTATTTAGAAGCATACGATTCGATTAGTAAAATCAGTTCAGAAGCATAAGATTCGATTAGCAAAATCAGTTCAGAAGCATAAGATTCGATAAGTAAAATCAGTTCAGAAGTATAAGATTCTCCCAATGAAATGTATAAGGATCGTCCTGCGAAATCGTTTTGGTGGCAAGAATCGCCAAGTGAAATCTCTTTATCAGCATAATCTTTCTGTTTGTTTAACACTACCGCACATTGATAAATTAATCATCATATACTGGATGTCTCATGTTTGGTAACTGTCACTTAGTCTTCAGAGGAAAAGACCTTCATTGTTATACTGTTAGCAAGGGAATCATTTATATGCACTTTCCCACAAACAGGATGGTACACATCACGACCTTTGATATACCAGTCGTGGGGTGCTGGTTGCGACGGGGAAAACTCTATGGGTACTACGAGGAGGAACGATCCTACGACTCAAGCACCTCGGGCGAGTGCTGTACCGTTTGAGGATTTCTGTAAGCCGAGTTGTTTTAAATCGAAAATGACATTTTCAGCAAAAAATATTTTGGATATGAATATATATTACGTTTGGTCTTGAAGGTGTACAACATGAAATATAGGAGATGCAATGTTATCATCACAGAAACAACAAAAAACGCCACCAAACAGAACCTGCAATGATAATAATAGTTCATTATTAGTAACATAATTCCAATTTGTACTAAAATATATAAAGATATAAATAAAGACTGAATGTATGTAAAATTGATAAAATAAACATTGCTTTCATATCACTTCGAAGAAGAACACAAATAGATATTAGACCCCCCCCCCAACCCCCCCCCCCCCAAAAAAAAAAAAAATAAATAATAATTAAAAATAAATAAAAATGGCGACCTTTATCTGTATTAAATGTGATTTATAAACTGGCACCATCCTATATAGCAGCCTCGGAGCCTTTTAATATCGAAATAGGTTGCTGACAAGGTGATCCTCTATCGCCATATTTATTTATTATTTGCGTAGACATTCTTGGTATTTTTATCCGAAATAATCCAAATATTAAAGGGAGAGTAAACTCAAACATGAGCCTTATGTGTTGGAAAGATGCATAACCGGACCACCAACACATACTGACACTGTAAGAAATGAAAAACACTTAATTTTGGAGTTAATAAAAAAACCGTCATTATTCCTGCGAACTGGTGCAGCCATTTTCTTTCGTTTTCGTGTCGTCCTGTACTATAGCTTGGGGCGAAGTAACGTCAGCTCCGACCCAACTCCTGTTTGCACAGTGTAAAGAAATGATCTAATTTACGACAAGGTGCTTCGCTTTCATCAACCTGACTTGTAAAACAACATAAATGACTTGATAATATAATAAACTATTTAACTAAATATATTTCAATTTGCATTAATAGAACGAAATGGGGTTATAGTATTTTTCTTTTTTTTAAAAATCAAAAGAAAAAATGCATGGGACAGTCTATTTACAGAATTATTTACAGTAATAAAGCAGGACGGTTGATAATGTCCATTACGATTTTAGGGGTGGTCGGGCGGTTATTCCACAATACCCTTTGATCTTACTAAAACAGGCACGTATTTTTGTTTGTGTCTAGACACCCTGACTGGTGACTGTTCAAATTATACACCTGCCAATCAAGAACCACAGGTACGGGCCACGGAAAGAAAATACCAATTAACTAAGAAAACACTCATATTATCATTTCAGTACGTGGGTTAATGTATGGATGAAAAATAATACAGTTATTTCGACACTTTGACAATGGTCGTTTATTTTATATTGAAGAATAATATATACTTATTGCTGGCTTACTGGGATGTATATTATTACAGAATATTGCGATGCATCCGCAAAAATCAGGTACGTTTTGTTTCTTCAGTTTTAAGACTAATTCCTGACGTGACACGTTAAGTATTACGTAACCACCGGCTCGCCAGAGGGCGTATTCAATGGGTTGGTACAAAATGGCTGCGCCCGTTATATATAATAGCCGTCACTTTTAACCGTTTTATTAATTAACTATACGATTATACTTGTTGATATTTAGCAATAATGTGCATTATATATCGTTGAATGTGCATACCAGTCCAAAAGTCTTGCTTAAGCATTCCTTTAATGGAATTAAAATCGACGGAGTTGAATATATATATAGAATAGGACAATTTGCAGACGACACATGGATTGCATTAGGTCCCTTGAAAACACCGTTGCACAAACAGTCCTGCCTCGATCGGTGTGAATCAAATTTTTATATTTTAGGAATAACACTAAACAAAAAGCTAGATTTGGGGTACACATTGTAATGAAAGAATTAGCAACATACGATCATTGTTGAATTCCAGTCGTGGAAAGTACACAACAATTTCTGGAAGGATAACCGTAGTTAAAACACTTGCTTCCTCAACACGTATTGGAAAACTTTGACCAAACTCACCATCTGAAGGTATTACTAAATTAAATCGAAATATCTCTAGCTTTTATCTGGAATGAAAAATGTTTTGTTTAACGACACCACTAGAGCACGTTGATTTATTAATTATCGGCTATTGAATGTCAAACATTTGGTAATTTTTACATAGTTTTAGAGAGGAAACCCGCTACATTTTTCCATTAGTAGCAAAATATATTTTATATGCACTATCCCAGAGACAGGATAGCACATACCACAGCCTTTGATATACAAATCCTGGTACAATGACTGGAACAAGAAATAACCCAATCCACTGACGGGGATCGATCCTATACCACTGGGCTACGCCCCGCCCATATAGCTGGAATGAAGGTTCCGATAAAATTAAAAGATCAGTTATCACAGCTATACTTATTCTAATGAGCTCTGTCCGACGCTAGTCTTGATTCATTAAACTAGTTTGGGAGTGGCAGTCCTCTTTGTTCAGGTGCAAATGAAAAGAAAGAAAGAAAGAAATGTTTTATTTAACGACGCACTCAACACATTTTATTTACGGTTATATGGCGTCAGACATATGGTTAAGGACCACACAGATTTTGAGAGGAAACCCGCTGTCGCCACTACATGGGCTACTCTTTCCGATTAGCAGCAAGGGATCTTTTATTTGTGCTTCCCACAGGCAGGATAGCACAAACCATGGCCTTTGTTGAACCAGTTATGGATCACTGGTTGGTGCAAGTGGTTTACATCTATCCATTGAGCCTTGCGGAGCACTCACTCGGGGTTTGGAGTCGGTATCTGGATTAAAACTTCCATGCCTCGACTGGGATCCGAACCCAGTACCTACCAGCCTGTAGACCGATGGCCTAACCATGACGCC
>NC_054700.1:37820636-37825636 GCF_016097555.1 Gigantopelta aegis | reverse complement strand
TTCATTATTCAAATGTGGTTCAGTATATGGAGTTTATATACTATGTTCACACATTTATGAAGATGTTCCCCTGTTCTTAGTACCAGCCAATTGTAAGTACCTTTCCTTGGCATGTGTTTTAAATTTACAATTCATCTATCTTACAGAAGCTTGTAAAAGTTTTAAAAAGACAGTTTTATTTAAATTGTGCTTAATTTATGTTTAGGTGTATATAATTGACATCAAATATAATCATCAGGCATATCTAGCTCTTGACTTTCTTTCCTATTTCAGACTTATCATCTGACTCAAATATAATGTCTATCATGTTCACAATATCTGTAATTTCTTATTTTTCCCTCTGAGCTTTGCTCTTGTTCCTCCCTCAATATGGCAACAGCTCGTGTAGCGTCATATCACAAACCACCCACTGCAGCTTCAGTATGTTTTTGGACATTTCTCAGCCATGTCCATATGGTTGAGGAATACCCTGGACTTTGTGATATGACTAATACCAAATGAGACCATGGCAATTGCTCTCTTGCAATTTAATATATTGGTACAGTGTATTTTCAGAGAATCTCTGCTGGATGGAAGGTTTGCAACTAATCCACAGTAGCATAATAACATCATTCATTCTTGGTCTCATGTGAAAGTGCTTCTTCCAAGCCACACTTGCTCTAAGGAATGCCTACAAAGGTCTCAAGAGACTGGAAGACATTACTTTTAAATAAAAAAAGAAAGAAAACCCTGCCCTTAGCTTCTTGGGAAGAGGGTTCTATTTGTGAGACAAACAGGGTTGAAAATTAGCAGTCGCTCAGTCGCCTGTGGCGACCTTTATTGGCTAATGGCGACCAAGAATTTTACAAAGGTAGTCCTTTGGGCAACCATCGATTTTCAAGTCTGGCGAGTATGGTACTAGTTAAAAAAGACACTCACTGAAATTGAATCAAATGACCAATGTGACAAAAGACACCGCATCACTGCTGGCACGAACTACAGATCTGGCAGGAGACGATATTATTGAACATGTTCTATATTTTGACAGCGCCAAACTGACCAGACTAAGTTTCAGCTTCTACGATTTTGGTCTGGGGCTGTAAACAAATATAGCTCAAAACGTCTTGCAGACACTTGAATTTTTTTTTTAAGTCGTCGGCTTATTGGAGTGGACTGGATACGACATAATTATTTAGTACACCTATTTTTATGACATTATTAAATGTTATGGTACAAATTTATCCTATTTAATTAGCTTACTAATATTTTATTCTAGGACAAAGTCAAAATTTATCTTGTAGTTTTAACTCACACTAACAATGAAATTTTCCATTACATGCCAATTCATCGTTTTCCTTCTGACGCAAACGGACTATATACATGATTATTATTATACATGGTTATTATTTAACAAAGAAAATTCTAGTTTTGATTTTTGTTGTGCAGTTAAATTGTTGGAGGGCTAGTTGAATTTGAGATTTTTCTTCACTGGCCCTGCTGGCGACCATAGTTTTCATGTTAATTTTCAACCCTGGACAAAGTACATGTTTCAAATGCAAGCCATGTCTGAGGGTGTTGTAAAGTACACAAGAAGATGCAGAGACAAAGATTATACTTCAGTGTCTGTATATTGCTGCCAGTTCACCATCCCAGATACAAACATTTTTATACACTCAACTTGGCAACAAGAGGCATCTTATAGATGTGCTCAGCATCATCAAGGATGCAGGGAAGACACCAACTAGCAATTCCAGCTGTGCTTGCCGTTACTGGCTATGATGCCAACAGTGCTTTTATGTAGAATGGAAAACTGATAGTTTTGAATATTCTCAAGCAACATAAATACTTCCTTGAAATGTATGCTCATGGAAGATCAGCAAACATTGATGTTCATATATTTAACAAGTAGATAATTTCATATACCTTCTCTATGGGAGCGCAGGTGCGAATAACACAAAAAAACAAGCATTATCACAAGAAGTATCTGGAAATGTTTGTTGCCAAACCAAGGATGATAATATTTAACTACAGTAGAGTATAAATCAGCCTTCTTCACTGAGAATGCTCTGAGAATGCACGTAAAGAGAACAAATGGCCAAGTTGTCATTTGGTATTAGTCATACCAGGCAGTCCAGGCTAATCCCCAACCAAATGATCATATGGCTGAGAGATTCCAGATTAGTGATATTATACCATGATAGCTGATGGACATACTGATGGAGGAACCAGAGCAGAGCCTGAAGAAGAAGAATACCAGAAAGTGTGAACACGACAGACATATTTTAATTGCATGAAAGGAAGTCAAAACGTTCCTGGTGCTAATGACAATATTCGATGTAGATACTAATTATATATACCTGAGCATACGTTAAACACAATGTAAATATAAAAGCAAATCTAAAAATATTACAAACACAGACTAGTATAAGATGAACTTCTGTGAGATAGATGAATTGTACATGTAATGCAAAGTAAATTAGGGTAGGTAAACAAAACTGATGTTTTAAATTTTTAACACTGGTGTTTAGTATAGAAGGACATCTTCATACTATTGATGCACATATAATTAAGCAAGGGCTAGTAAACTTTCTTATATTTCATTATAATTCCTTGTTGCTGTCATATTATTTTAGCTAGTTTTGGTCATGACTTCTAAACATTGTTTTAGTAAAATTTGACTGGTGATACATGCAAAAAACATTGGGTATTTCACATATTTATGAAAACGATTAAAATAACATTGGCTAGGATTTGTTACACATTTGTTCAGAAAGATATTTGTCATTGCGTTCCCTCTAAATTGTTATTTAAATCATTAAGTTTAAGAATATGCCACAATGCTGACAACTTTCAACGGAAGAAGTTGTATTTCCCCTTATATTTAAAGGAACATGCTAAAATATCAATTGGTCCTTAATTAATTTTTTTGAGTATAGTATAGGTAGATATACTGAACCATATTTGAATAATGCTGCCTCAATATATTAAATACAATGCAATTTTTAACAATAAAAGGTTCAAACAGCCCAAAGTATGTGTAAATATAGACAATAATTAATTTCAGGCATTGCTTAACTTTTGCCAATGAGTACATCATTATTCATACCACATATTACATTGTTATTTGGTTTGTTAATATTAACATCTAGTATTGGATGAATATCATTAATTTTGGCCTTATATCTGTTTACATTTATATGGATGACAACTTTATCACTATAGTTAATGTTTCCATATAGCATTTTTGGGACACACAATGTGCAACTGTTCCCCTATTCAAACTGCGATATATTTTTTTAATCCACCAACATTTTTGCTGCAGACAAGCAGATATTAAATTCATATATAATGGGGTATCTAAAAGTACTTTTCTCCAAAAATCCATGGGGTGGGGAGGGTTTCGGTATCGGGGCCATGGACTATATGTACGGCCCTAGCGCTTGAAATTAACTTGTGCGTCACAGAAAAGTCAATGTCAGATTAACTTGTAGGTCACATTTAGTGATCGATTTCTACCGTGCCTTTCCATTGGGTGGGATGACTTTGGTTCATCACCTGGGTACAGCCAGTCGTATGTATGTAAAATGTTATCACACATAATTATATGTGTTAGTAAATATGTGTTATATATAAAAAAAAAACCAAACAACGAATAATGTTCCTACAATCTGATAAAAATTAGTTCTACTGGTCTGCCAGTAGATCTAACAGCATTGCGTGGACTCCCATGTCCAGGTGACATTTCATCTATAAATAACAATTTAAATATCGACCAATTACACTTCACCTTTTATAGCGTTATTCGGGAGCATACAAATTCTAAAAATATTGGGCGAGACTATTTATACATTACAATATTTCAACATTAAAAAACAGGGGGAAAAGTGCAGTAATAAACTGGATTGTATACTAGTATAAACAGATTTTATGGCTATACCATCACGTTTTTTTGTTTCGTCTTGAAACGAATTTTATATAAAATTTTATATTGAAATTAGTTTCCGGCATACTTCGTAATTCACCCGAATCATTTTGTATACCCCCGGCATAATCCAGAATGTTTTCAAATTCTGTTCAAATCACTGGCATAATTTTGCAAGTACGGTTTTGATTGGTCGAATGAAAGGTCAATTGGACATGAACTCCAACGGGCTGCTGTTAGATCCACGTGTAATAGTAATTATCCCGTGGAGTTAATTTTAATTAGATTGGTAATAGTAATTAACCAGTGGAGCTAATTTTAATCAGATTGATGTTCTCACCAACGGGTGTGTAAGAATGACTTTTTAATAAGACAGCAAAATAGCGATTGGTCTGTTATATGGCGATATGTATATAGTTATGTTTATTTTGTTATAAATGTATCGACAGCTGCTGACATTTAAAGGAACTATCCCATGTTTGATTATTTTTTTATTGTATAATAAGATGTGTTTATACACATACACAAGGTTACCATTTACTAGCCAAGTACAAATTACAAACAGTACTTAGAACGGCTGACCGGCCTCGGTGGCGTCGTGGTTAGGCCATAGTAAAGTAATTTACAAAAACCAGTTTCTCTAGAACGCTACTTACATACAGCTTATACACACCGGCCTCGGTGATGTTGTGGTTAGGCCATCGGTCTACAGGCTGGTAGGTACTGGGTTCGGATCCCAGTCGAGGCATGGGATTTTTAATCCAGATACCGACTCCAAACCCTGAGTGAGAGCTCCGCAAGGCTCAATGGGTAAGTGTAAACCACTTGCACCGACCAGTGATCCATAACTGGTTCAACAAAGGCCATAGTTTGTGCTATCCTACTTGTGGGAAGCGCAAATTAAAGATCCCTTGCTGCTAATCGGAAAGAGTAGCCCATGTAGTGGCGACATCGGGTTTCCTCTCAAAATCTGTGTGGTCCTTAACCATATGTCTGACGCCATATAACCGTAAATAAAATGTGATGAGTGCGTCGTTAAATAAAACATTTCTTTCTTTCTTTCTTTCTTTCTAGAACGGCTGTGTCTACAGTATCTAAC